>NC_092862.1:94757263-94817711 GCF_032062135.1 Pyxicephalus adspersus
ACGTCATCACGCACGCAGAAGCCTTCCGGTTTTTTTTCTCTGTCGGACGGCTTCTCGCTTCAGAGATCATCCGGCGCTGGACGAAGACGGACGTGGACGATCAGCGGGACCAGGTAAGATTCCGGCCGGTATCTTGTGTTCCGCCGGCCGGTATCTTGTGTTCCGCTGGCCGGTATCTTGTGTTCCGCCGGCCGGTATCTTGTGTTCAGCCGGCCGGGCGGCGGAACACAAGATGCCGGCCGGCATCTTACCGGTCCTGCTGGCACCCGACGCTGGAGAGGGAGATCGACGGACGACGATGGACGGAGGACGACGCTGGAATAGGAAAACGACGCTGGAATAGGAAAACGACGCTGGATGTGCACAACGGGACCATGGAGGTAAGGATGTGACAAAAATACGGGGTTAACCATCCTAGCCATTTTTTTTTGCCCGACCTTCGTACGGGCATAACGGCTAGGTGGTTAAAGCTAGGCAGTTCACATTCATTTAAGTGTGCCATTCTGCTACTCTTTTATGGACAATATTTAAAATAGTGTTAGTTAAAATTAAAAACACACAGAAATAAAAGTGTGTAGAGCAAACAAAAGCTACAAATCACACCCTTAAAATAAGTAAATGCTTTATATATTGTTTCATAATGTTAACTACCTGAATTTTCTTTGATCTCTTTCCTGCCCTCAACACAAAATTCCTACATTTGGCTTTGTAGCAGATTCATGCCTATTGGGAACAAAGTGGAAAGTCAGTTACAAGAATGTCAATGCTGCAAATGTATTTAATTATCTCATAATCATAATAACATGGCCTAAATTAATGTACAACATTTCTGCATACTCTCACATTTCAATTTTTGTTGAGTTGCCAAAACTACAACTCTCATTGGAATTCAGTGTTTAGATGTTTTACATTTTTTTTTATTGGATCTGTTCTTAACTAACTGTTCATCACGTGTCATTGAAAAAAAAAACTATTTTTTTTAAAAATTGTTACACTGAATGACATTACCTTTTGAGTATAGCATTCCGAATCCTTCCTGGGCACAACAACAAGTGAATTTTACTAGAGATGGAAAAAATATATTTTTGTGGACCAATTTACTCTATATTACTCTATTCTGTGGGATGTAGTGCCCTAAAAACTACAACAAAAAGTTCAGCAATTTTTTCCTGTGTAAACAGTAGAATGTCTTATGCCAAAATCAATAAACAGACTTAAGCAAAACAAAAACAGAAAATTAACAGCCCATTATGAGATAAAAAGCAACTTTTACTGTCTGCAACAGTTATTTATTTACACTACTAGATATTAGCAGTCTTCTAGCTTGAATGACGACAAGCAACATACTTTCTGTCATACTTTCTGTCAACTACTGTCATGGTCATGAAGTTTTTATCTCTATGTCTCTTTTTTTCCCTCCTCAGCTTCTCCTTTCCAGCACATGAACTCACTGACTTTGTGTACAGCTTTTGTGATTCTTTTCCTATGCACTACCAGTGTTTCTCAAACTTTAAACATAGGGGAACCTTTGAAAAACATTCAGGTCTTCAGCAAACTCCTACTATAATTACTATATCCACAGCTCACAGTATATAAGTGTGGTGATCAGTAGGAAGAATGACTTACATTTCTTGCCATTGGGAAGAATGTCACCCTTACAGATAGCCAAAAAGATCATTGGTGTCACTTAAACTGACCTGACTCAACTCCCCTAGAAACCTCTGGAGGAACCCTGGTTGACAAACCCCACTCACTTGCTAAACAAGGACCTCAGGGGGCTAATACCATGTTAACCTCCCTAGCGGTAACCCCGAGAGTGACTCGGGGTAGAAAAAAAGTTGCTACAAGTGGTAACCCCGAGTCACTCTCAGGGTTGGAACACCTAGGGAAGGTTAGTAAATAGAGCGCTTACCTGATCCGCCCGGGTCCCGTGCCGTCCAGCGCCACGGTCTCTGTCTTCTTTCTTCTTCCTGCTTCTGCATCCGATGAGTCACCGGGGGAGTTCCCGGTGACGTTGGTGCGTGTGTATGTCCCGGCCAGGCGGGGCAGGAAATTCTGAATCCATTTGTATTGCATTCCTTATAAAATAACTGTATTGAATGCAATACATTGGATTTTTAAATGTGTAAAAGCAGTACATTGTTTTCAAGAACATTTATTTTACAGTATATATAATAGTATGAATATAATGTGTATTTTTTTTTTTTTAAATACATTTTTTTTATTAACTTTTTTTTTAAATATATAGATTTTTTAATTTATTCAATTTATTGTTTTTAAATGATTTTGTGTTTCAAACTTTGTTATACTCATACTATTATAATATACTGTAAAATACATTTTCATGAAAAACAATGTACCGCTTTTAGACATATAAAACCGGAAAGAAATGAACCGCTAGGGAGGTTAAACATAGGTGCTTACAATACTGTCATTCTAGTAACAAAGAACTTCGAATTTTGTGTCTTTTATATTTGCCTAGAATTCAGCTTTAGAAATGCATATTGGTACATAACATTAACTGTTCATTAATTTTCACAAAAACTACATGTTTGCTTTTTTTCAATTTTTCCCCTGGGAATATTTTCTCATAGTAAAACCAACCCCGCCATCGCCACCACCAATTAGCTTGTAACATCAGTTAGTTAAATTTGTGAATTACCTGACAATTTAAAGAAATTAACTTCACAAAAATTTCCAGTCCATCCCTATTTATGACATGTTTGGAATTTTTAAAGATACATTATATTAAAGATACACTGTAAGTGCTAGATATCCTTATTGGTTAAACAGAAAAACAATTTAAAGTACCTACATCACATAATGCCCCTGATTCATCAATAAAATCCGCGCTCGCTGGAAGCGCGAAAGTACGCGCGACCAGCGATAGCGGTTTACCGCGGTCCGGACTCCAGTGTGCGCGTACACTCGCCTCCTCACTGCCAGCCGGATTCCTGCCTTCATAATAATGAGCAATAGGGGGCGCGAATCTGCCAATTAAGGCGATTAGATTTCAGCTGCATATGCTCAAACTTAAGCGCACAGGTGATAGAAATTCACTTGCAATTAGCACTTGCGCAGTCTGTCAAAATTGTATAAATAATATATATATTTATAGTTATTGTGGCACATGAATATATATATATGTGTATATATATATGTGTATATATATATATATATATATATATTTATTTATAATTATTGTAGGATAGGAATAAATATATACACACATATGTAAGCAGCAAAAGAACGTGTGCGCGCTTGTTACTTTATTGAGAATAAAAATCATCCGATTCTGCTTGATGAATCAGGGGCAATGTCTATGTATGCCAGATAAATAGGCTGTGCATCTTAACATTGGTATGTCAGTTTGCAGTTCAAAATGGCAGCAAGCAGTCTAAGGGATGGCAGCACTTATACATATATACAGTTAGTTATTGATTGCATTACCAGGTAAAATATAGAAAAAGAAGACAAATGTTGCGACCACATCTCTTAACTGCTACAAAAAACTAATTGTTATGTTTTGAGATGTAGATAAATCTAGAAATAGATAAATATACAAAGTCTGGTGCTTGCCATCTTCTTTAAAGTGTGGTAAGGCTTATATATCCCCCACATAAATTGTCTATACTTTAATGAAAACCCTAGGTCAGGGGTGTCAAACTCAAATAAACAGAGGGACGAAATTAAAAACTTAGACCAAGTTGCAGGCCAGGAAAAAACAATTAATCTTATAACAAGAGCATGCAGTACAATGCAGTAGTATGAATTAATTTATTTAGGTCAATCCACTGCATATTACTGCATGCTCCTATCATGTGTTCTTGTTTCTTCTTATTGAGATTAATTGTTTTACTTTTCCAGAAAATGCATTGTGAAACCAAATGAGTTGCTGCATTAATTTGGTTTCACATTGCATTCTCTGGCACAGTAAAACAAATGTAACAAAACAATGTAACAATAGCTCTATGATAATTCCTGATAATAATATTACTGATAATTCCTGATTATTAAACTTACCTGTCAGTATAAACTCTGCAGGGTCTATGCATAGGCTGCTGTTCAATAGACACCAGTAATGACGCTACAACAATTCCTGGCATCACTTGTGTCTATAAAATGCGGGGCCACACATAGGCTGCTGTTCAATAGACATGAGTGATGCCACTACTACAATTCCCAGCATCACTTGCGTCTATAAAATGTGGGGCCATAGGCAGAGAGGCCGCTGGTATAGAGACGCGAGTGATGCCAGGATTTGTAGTAGCGTCTATAAAGCAGCAGCCTAATATGAAATGCAGCTGGTCCCCAAAAGAAATATTAATATGAATTGCAGCTGGCCCGCCGCTACTGCAATCCATAGTAACAGTGGGCCAGCTGCAAAGCATAATAATAATTTTTTGGGGGGCCAAAAAAAAGGACAAGCCGGGCCAGATTTGGTCCGCGGGCCAGAGTTTGACACCCCCCTGCCCTAGGTTATCACTGCTGATTTTCTCCTAGAAAATGCTAGCTGGCTTGTTTTCTTAGACTTAAATACTTTGGATCACAATGCTGGAATAAATTTGCAAAGGTTAGGTTGTATTGTAGTCGAAATGCCTTATCTGCATACTCTTACAGGGCATCAGAACCTAAGTACTGAATAAAATAGATAAGCATGTGAGCCAGGCATTAAGATTTTTCCTAATTCAGAACTTAAGCAGTACCCTGATTAATTTTACAAAGTTTAGCATGTGTACGCAAAAGACCTAGTTTAATATCTGCAGAACAGCAGAAGACCTAGCATAGATGTTTTTTTCAAATGTGTACAGTTGCACATGGATTGTATCACATCATAAAATTATGAATTCAATCAGTAACACAACAATCAATGATCATATCTTCACTGGTTGTAAAAACCAATAATCACTTAGTTTAGTTGAACTGAGCCATCAGGGATAATCATGTGAAGCAGATGGAAGAATCTGCAGGACCCATTCTTAATTTGTAAAACCTGCAGGTTCTTTTGAAGTGGGGAATTCTTAAGTCTGTTCTACATCACTTGTGTACATGAACTTATCATATATGATGTTCATCAAATCAGCTTTGTCTGGTTTCTGTGCTCTGTTAGCTGTTATTTTCATCTTGGCTCTTCGTTTATTGGCATATACAATACATTTAGTCCTATATAATAGGAAAGGGTAGTTCTTAGAAATACAGACCAACGATGTGTTTTATTCCATATAACCATCCAATGTAAACCATTCATAAACCTTTTCCCATGACTTTGGCTTCTTCAGAAAGAACTTCTATACAGTTCTTTAGTATGCTAAATAGTTACTAGTATTCATGTGTGGGACTGCATCAAATTCAACCTGAACATCAGGCATTCGGCTCAGAATAAATAAAGCAATAACTCTGATGTTTGTTGATCACATTCAGCACTGAGATGTATGCTTTCTTTGCTATTATTAGAATAGCACAGCTCAACCAATACTGCCAGTAGTCTGTGACAAACACACAATAATAAAACCGGACCCTTCCATAGGCTTTGGATCTTCCTGGATAGGAAATGGAGCAGCAAGCAAGATAATTTTCCCAAAAAGGAAAGGGGCAAAAAGCATGTGTACCCCCCCACTGGCAAAAAAAAACAAACCCTTGCCCGCCTTTAATAAAGTCATGGGCCCCTGGGTTGTGGGGGTCTGCAAGTGTTAGGCTTAATTGGAATCTGAAAGCCCTCTTTAATAATGGGGCAGCCAGATATTTGCATTCTCATCCTTAGGATTGAGTACAGGGGTGCATAGTGCCCTTTAGCTGTTGCCTAAAAGGGTTAAAGAAGCCCTAGAAATAACAACATCACAATTTTTTATTCTAACTAAACTCCATTATCATCCATCATCGGACAACAGCCCAGACTGAATAGATCTGACGTGATCAAAGGAACATAACTAGCATATTTACAGATAAAGTATTGAAATTTTCCTTGTTTTGCAGCCTCTAGTGTGCAAAGACAGTGGACAGAGATGGCCACTGCCATGTCTTCTTCTTCTGGTTTATATGTGAGAGTTGTAGTGCAGCTCTATAGGTGAAGGGAAGGCTTTTGAAGAGGTAGGGGCCCTTGGAAATGTGGGACACCTGGGCAATTGCCCATTTTTTCCACACCAAAAGCCAAAACTGTTTACTACCCTATTTATAAAAAATTGATGTGACTATATGCCACTTTTTTTCTGTCCCTAACTAGCAGTAGCAGAAGCTGGAGCTTTGGCAAGCACTGTCTGCTCCTTTGCATTATTTTATAACTCTTCTCTTTCAATGTCTTTCAGTAGCAGCAATGTCAAATAGGCATGCACCGATCTGTGACTTTTTATTAGTTATTGTTTTACCCCCTCTCTGTCCTTGTTTAACAGTACCAAAAACTGCACACAAATTTTTTTATTTTTTTATTTTAAGCTACTCCACGCTGTTCTTCTCTTGCTAGCACCATAGCAGAAAATGCTAAGCTCTGTCAGGCTAGTACCTGTACCATATTTCACTTTGTATTGCCATATTGCATTTTACCTTTGTAGTAAGGAACTGTGCCCAGTAGAGTGGCTTGATGCACAGCATATACTAGAGGAGTGAGACATAGAACATTTTCCTGAAGACTAGAAACAATTCTCCAAGAAACAATTTACCAATCTATCACTAAAATAATGGTAAATATTTATTTATTTATTATGAGAGTTTGTTGTGCTTTATAATGGCATACGTAAATAATAATTTGGTATTTTTGATTTAAAAAAACATAATATATCAACAGACATTGGTCATAGTTCATAAAACTAACACACAAAGATTCTAATTTTCAAAAAAGTGGCAGCTAGTTTAAGTTTTAAAATTTAGAGTAACATGTCTAAATTAAATATCAGTGTCCATGCAATAGGAGTTGTAAATTAGGCCAAAATATTAAGGCAATATTAAGTTTTACTAACCCTAACAATTAAGGCATAGTTAACTTAAAACTGTAACAACATGCAAGCAAAACAGGCTTCCACATATGACTGTTTAGTGATAATTACATTTGGCAAAAAAATCAATATATAAAGTACATATCTCAAAAAACCCCACCTAGATAAGTCCATGCATGGTGTAAACATGATTAAAATACAAACCAAATCCAGAAATTACATCATTATAACAATTCAGCTGATACAGAGTTCAAATTAATTCATATGTTCCAACATAGCTAGCCAGAAAAACATCATATCAAGAGTTATATAAATGTTTTTTGATCAAAACATGGTACATCGCAGAGCAAGATAGAAAATAAATGGACATAAACACTAAAATAAAATGAAAATTTGGAAAAAATGTAAATAATGAATCCTTGTAGTTGGGCCACCCAATGATGTTTGTACTTTAAACAAAACCTATTTTGCAACGATTCCAGCTTGTTAAAACCTGCCAAAGATGCCCCTTCAGTACAATAGATACAAATAAACACAAAGTCATGCACACATAGCTCAGTTTGGGGACCTAATGACTCAGGTGACCTAAAATGTCCATGGAAAAAATTGCTCACAGATGTGTGTATATTGTATAATGGATAGCCAGCTGCATGGAGACGCACCCAGCTGGCCAGGCAACAACTAATCTTTTTTTCTGTTTAAGATACGATTTAACTTGTGATTCGTTTGTCAAAAACACACACACACAAAAAAAAAAAAAATAAACAATTGCTCAGTTGTAAACATATACAATTATGAATAAAAGATGACATTAATTTTTCAAGTCTTCAAAAATGTAAGATTGTTAATCTTACAATTTGGTAGCTGAGCTTTAAAAGAAACTGCCATTTACCACCATTACAAACTGAAAGATTCAAAAATAGGAACCTCTTTAGACAGTATGCAGATAGAAGCTTTTTTAAGAGGAAGTAAACAGGGGGAAAAAACTCCCTCACCTTTTCTGTTGAAGGTCCCTCAATCTCTCCAGGGTTTCCTGGATCAGGTTCCGTGTAGTCCCAGCATCCTAAAGACAGCACTTGAAATGAAATATCTCATACTAGCTTCAAAGCATGATGGTGGGAATAATATGGTTTGGGGTTATATTATAATGTCCAAACGATAATGGTGATCTTTTACCGTCATAATGATCTGGATCAGCGGTCACCAACCGGTGGTCTGTGGAAAATTTTGCTGGTCTGCGGCTCTGTCCCCTGTCCCTTGACACAACGGCCCACTCCCCCATCGTATGCTCAGACCTGCTTGCTAAACATCCTAGGGGGACAGTAGCGCAGGGCTGTGGATGCAACAAGCAGGTCTGAGCCTGCCATTGGAAAGTGGGCGGGTTCTGGCATCATGACATCACTTTGAGTGACACACGGCTCTCTGCGCATATGTGGAATTTAAGATTATGAATGTGGTGGTCCATGAGCTCCGAAAAGTTGGGGACCATTGTGATCTGGATCACAATGACTAATTCAATTGTGGATTGGCCTAGTTAAAGCCCTAATTTGAACCTCACTGAAATGTCATAGGGGACATAAAAATAGCAATTTGTACAAGTAAACAAACATTTAAAAAAAATAAGGAATCTCGGAAAAGTCTATAATAAGTAATTTCTTTTAAAGAAAATGCAATACTAGCTTCTCAGGAGAGGATTGTGTTTAATTTTACCACAGTACACCATTGCACCAGATCTGTTCACATTTTTGTCGATTAAATGATTGAAAAGCCAACACCATTTAAATAAGGTTTTATATGGATTTCATATTTGGGTGTACGCATTGTTTACACAACTGTATTTCTTAACCACAATGGAATAAATGGACTAAACATCCTCCTATTGCTTTTATGGGATTACCCTTGTACTATTGAATCTGCAAAAGTAGGAGTTTAAGTACCCTCTCTAATCAATCTGAATTAGGAAGAGTCATTAAATTCAAGATGATCATTTAATTAATCCTCACTTCAGCTACTAGTTTGAAACAGTGTTGCATTTTAAAAAACAAGAATGTCTAAAGAGGTGTGTTATAGGATCGTCTGCTATATGATCCCCTCTAAACTGAGGGCACAGTAGCCTGAAGTGCTGTATAAATCAACTACTGAATGACTGAATAACAGATCTGCTTTAGACTTCTTTTAGATAGACATGCTGTTAGAATCCAAGGTCCAAACACCACATCATAGAGTTCTGTTCTTTTCAATGCAAACAAAGCAAAGTCTGGCCAAAAATTATAATAAAAAAAACAGAGAAAAGGTCATATAATATTAGCACCTAAAGCTTATGCACAATATGTAATAAACATTTGTTTTATATGTGTTGACTGTTTTAAATTTATTTTAGATTTTAAAGTCTTATTTAAGTTTATTGAAATTTCATATACAGATGTCAATCAAATTTCCTAAAATGTTTATACCATGTTTACAAGAACATCCTGTTTTTTTAATGTTATACTTACCATATCATTTACTGTGGTTTTGAAATGTTATGTATTTGCATTTGTTTCCCCCCATGTCATAGGAAAATGTAGTATTCTTTATTTGTAAAGAATTTGCTGGGGGACACAATCCATTTACTTAAAGGAAGTTCATTCATCAAAGTCTTTTTTGGCAAATTCACAAATCCCATCTTATCCCCTGCATCCTGCATGAAATTTATGAAATGATATCCACGTGAAAACCTGTGCATGCTAAGATTTGCATTGTAATTTCCATGCCTTTGGCAAGCCATGAAACTGATCTGTCAAAGCCATACTGGAAAAAATGTATCACGTGAAGCATTATCATGCAGATTTTTTTCTAAACTTAAAAGTAAAATCACTAAAAAAGTCAATGGCAATTTTGCAATTTACAAATTAAAAAGGTAAATGAAACAAGCTATTTGTACTTAAGCGGAGAAATTTAGGTAGACTAAAAATAGGATAAAAAAAACTTTAAATCAACAGGAATTTTTGCAATTTGTATTCCTGCAGTGCTGATATACTGAAGATTACAGCATACCAGTGAGTTTCCGGTGGCTGAGAGTACATCGCTGTCATGTAAACCATACCTCAATCATGCTACAATACTCTGACTTTTGTAGGAGAGGAATCAAGAATAAAAAACTAAAAAATATGTATAAAAGCAAGAACTCTCATAAAAAAAAACTCATGAAGGTACAACTTTAAATAAAACTCTAAATAACATGTTACGGGTTTTGATAGAATTAGAAATTCCTTCTTTTATATTTTTATTGGGTTCAAGTGTTCTTGGGATGCTCTGTAAAAACCAAGTCAGAAACCTGTAGCTGCCTTCTAATAATATTTACTCCATGTATAAGTTCTTATAGTTTCAATACTTTTTATGTAGCAGTTGTTTGGTTTTAGAAGTAGATTCAGATTGGCTTGAAAAATACAGAGCTTTCTTCTGACCTACAAATCTCTCTCAACAAGTCCTAACAATTGTCATTTTAGATGGTTTCTCACAATAATTTGCCTATAATATTACTAGTTAACCAGTTAAGCAAACCTGTCAGAAAATACATGTATTTGGTAGATACCTTTTCCAATCCTATTTCAGTGCTGCTGCTCATTGACCAGATTTCTGTTGCAGCACAACTGAAAATCATCTGCACACAGAGTACATGTGCATAATTCTCTTGCCTCCCCTTAGGTTCCAAACTTCCTGAATGGCCAGTTAATAAAGGTTGGCAATGTTGACAAAAAGTTGAACTAGTTTACCTTTACAAAAGTGTACGTGCTCAAAAGTTAGGACATTAAGATTCAAATGTGCACAATGGCAGATAGCTCAGTTGTTACTACTCTCACCTCTGCAGTGCTAAGTCATAGAATTGAATCCCTGTCCTGGACTCTATGTGCAAGGAGTATACATGTTCTCCCAGTGTTTACATGGGTTTCTTATGGGCACTTTGGATTCCCCCACACCTCTAAAACCATGCATTTACGTTCAGTGGATTCCCCAAAAACTGTAATTGTTATGTGTGGAAAATAGGCAGCACAACCAAAGTGCAGTGCTAGCCGGTGGGCACAGTATGGAGGGGTAAGAATAAAGAATAAAACTAAATAAAAGAGAACAATTAAATGTTCATTTCACTTGAGAGTGCTCCGCAGAAGTCAGTTGTACCCAAGTACCCTAATTTTACTCTACTTTACAGTAATGGCCTGCAGATGTCATTAGGAACCAGCATCCAATCCATACCTATAACACTGGGGAACACATTTTTTGTTGAGTTAGATCTTACACTTGTTCTTTTACTAATTTTTGGGTGGTGAATCCAGAAATGACCCCAGTTTTTGCTATCACATTCAGTTTTTACGATACAGGGTATCCTCTATTTTTGTCAAAAAACATACAAATTTTACATACAATGAAAAATTATGAAATAATAACTTGAATGCACTATTTATTTCAAATTTCTTTTGTTCATACAAAGGATTTATTGTTACTCCTTATTATGACATACATTTTACACTAAAACACTTGAAAAAAATCGGGTAAGCGGTTAAGGTAAAAATTTACGCTTACAGCTTTTCCTTGAGTGTTCAGTGTTAGGACAATCCCGCCGGATGCTCCAACAATATTCAGCCATCATATGTACATTCCATCCACCCTGATACCGTCCTTCCATGACCTTTAAATCTTGGTGGAATCATTCACTTTACTCATCACTGAGTGCACCAAGGTTTTCCGGGAAGTTAGAAAGATGACTATGCTGAAAATACACCTTGATGCTCTTATTGCAACCAAGCATTTTGTAGCTCTCCAAGAGTTTCTGGACAATTTCTGTGTAAATATTTGTTCGTATGTTTCCAAGAAATTTGAATAATATAAAAAGGATTTGAATAATAACCAAGCATTCTTTTCGACTTCTGACATATACTTCTGACTTCTGTCCTGATGAAATGTTCATCTTTGATGAGCTGCTGAATCTGTGGATCATTAAACACACTGGCCTTTATTTTTTCAAATTAGAGGCTAGGAAATGCCAAAATGAGCTACTTGAAACAGTCCCCTTCAGTTGGCAAAGCATTAACGAACTGCTTTATCAGACCCAGTTTCATGTGCAGAGGCAGGAATATAATATTCTTTCTATCAACAAGTGGCTCATGTAGAATGTTTGGATCACCTGGTTTTAGGGCAGATCTTGGAGGCCAATTCCTTTCCACCTAATGCCTCTCAAGCAAGCTCTGCTGTCCCACATGCACAGGTAACAGGGATACTTGGTGTATCCCCGTTGCTGACCAAGAAGGAAGCATACCATTTTAAGGTCAACACAGATGACCCAATTGTGTTGGTGATTTTGCAACAACTCACCGACTCTCTTTATGTCTGCTTATTCTTCACAAAGAGAAACTGAATGGCCAATTGGGACTGACCCAAATATATTGCCATTGTGAAGGAAGACACACTTTAGGCTCCGCTTTGAGTTATGAATTGTAATTCCCAATTCCTCCAATAAACCAGGTATGTTATGGCACACACAAAGCCACTGTCAGTTCTAAAGTACTGCAGAAATGCAATTTCTCTGGTTCGAATTATGATACCTTTGTTCCTTTTTCAAGTAAGTTTTTTTTCACGTAGTCTTTATGCTAGGAGTTCTGAAGCCTTCTTCGATAGTTCCAAATCACATGCCAAATCACTCAACTCATGTTGATCAAATCCCTTACTAACAGAGCCCTCTTCAATTTCAAACTCTTCATCATTGTTGTCACTTAGTTTATCACCATAAGAGGGTAGTGTAACGAAAACCGGCACTGGGATTTCATCTGAATGAGCCACTGGACATATAGCTGATGGTAGACTAGGACAGTGTTTTTAACCTTTTTTAAACCAAAGCCAATTTTTTCATTGAAAAAATCTTGCGGCACACCACAAATCAAAAATTTTACAAAATGACACTCTGTAGCTAATTATCTTGTCTCCAAGAATAAACAAGGTAATTAGGCTACCTACTGCCACCTACCGACATGGAATAGTATTAAATTACTCTGCCAGTCACCACAGCACAGACACTCGACAATGGTAATTGGATAATCTCCAATGGCACACTAGTGTGCCACGGCACAGTGGTGGAAAATCACTGGACTAGGATACTCTATGTTACATTAATTTTTTTTGTAATATCCTGAAGTTTTCACTATACAAAAGTAACAGTCACTGAAATGATCTCCTGGCTCTCACCAAACCATTGTTATTCTAAATGGCATCTTATCACGTGTTCCCTTTGTCCACATCCGTAACCCCTTGACACACTGTTTGCACACCTTATGAGGGGCCCAAGACTTATCTTGATCATCAAGTTTAACTTTGAAATATGCCAAATAGGCTTGCTCTACAAATGTGCCGATGTTCACCCTTTGACTGGGAATGGTGAAACTGCCACAAATATAACAAAATGAATCAGGGTTGTTTAGGTACTTAAGACAAGAAAAAGCAGAGCCAGACATGATCTGAAAAAAAGGATATATGTGTGTAAGTAGAAAAATAAATTTTGCTTATTCACTACGTAGAGCAGCACACAACTTCTGAGCACACTGTCTTGCGTGTAAATGAATAGCCTATACAAATCCACGCTACAGTAATCACATTAATATAAGCATTAGAGAACAAATCTGACGTGATAAAAGCAAACTAAATGCACTTTCAGAATCAGCATACCTATTTTAGTGTAAATAGGCTTAAAAATGTAAGTCAACAAAAAATATGTTCAAAATTGTTCCCCAGTGTACTCTATATGTGTTAAAGCAAACCTAAACTCCTTGTTATATGAACATTAAATACCTATGTTTTTTAGGAAAGATTTATTAAATAATATGTACTTTTTTTGACCTTTTAGTGCATAAGCCACTTACAAGAGAAGTAGAGAACACATATTGCTATTTTGCATATTTAAATAAATCAGTATTATCATTTACAATAACAAACTCATGTAATTAATTCAATCGTTAAGATGTTCTCAGATATTTTCCACATCCTTCTATGTCCTAAAATTTTTGGGATATATTTTCCTTTAAATGGGTAAAAAAACTCATTGCTCACAGAAAAGCAGAAGAGTATTGGACAGAGACCTCCAGCTCACAGTTCTTGAAAGATGGGTACTGTATTTCTGAGTTAAACAAATAACACTGTATCCTTTTCCTTTCAATATCATGCTACAGCTTCACTGGAGCAGTCCTCAGAGGATGATTATGTACACACTGTCTTTCAACTCTGCTTGATAAATCATCACCACATCACTCAAAGAATTAAACTGAACAAATATTCTTTTTGAAGGTAGCTGATAAATAGCTTTAGTACATATTGGTCAAGTTTTCTATGCAGCATGGTTTCAAGGATCAGTGCACAGCTCATTTAAATTCCAGAAATGAGCCTAGGGACTTGTCTTGGTGGAGGACAAGTTAGATTTATGGTTTATCAAGAAGAAGATGATAAAGTCATGGGGTGTTTTTCTAGTTATTTGGAAGCCTTTGACAGTCCTCTTTCTCCATTTGTTCCTTTTTTTCCCTCTGCAATAATATATATTGTAATTTGTAGTAATTCACATTGAAAATCTATACAGCCATAGAAACACAAATATCACACTTCTGTAATTAACATTAATCTGTTAAAACAGGTATTGCCATTAATTACTTGTTTTTAAAGGTGTATGCTCCAAAACTGCGATTCTTTTTCTTTCTTTGTGATTTGGTTAGTTTACTATAGATTGTGTTCAATGTTACAGGCACTTGATGCACACAGTTCTCAGTGAATAAATGTATGTTCTATTTTAATGATATGGAGTATACTTTGTGACAGATTTGTGAACCAAAAAATCGATACCTCAAAATAATCATCTTCCTCTCACATGGGGTAGTGTATTTTAATGCACAATGGCAGGCCAACAAAACTGAAACTGGAAAAGGAAAAAATGTAAAAATATAAACAATGTACTCTCTTATACCAACACATAATTAAAAAAGGAAGAAAAAATATTGTATTGGCCCAATAATATTGCTATGCATTTCTAAGTTCCAGGGTACACAAAATAATAAAATATTTATTTTTTTTGTAAGAAAAAGTAAAAACACAGATGCTAAACTGTTGGTAAAACAAATACATACCTGTTTTAGACTTCCCTTTTATGGACAACTGCATAATCTACAAACCTGCCCCCCTGATAGCATAGCTTACCCTAAACAACCCAGAACTGATTACAGATTGAGGAACATACCCAATTTTTTTTCCATGAATGGTTCTCTTCAACAACTTTTGCAGAATAAGCAGTAGCCTCACATAGAACAATTATATTGATAAAAACCAATCATTTATTTTACTTTCAGACATGCTTGAGGCCTGGCCTATCCTGATTATCTATCCTGGCTTGAATAAGGTCTCCCTCTAAATTGCTAGGTGTATTTAACTTTTTGCAATATAAAGCCATGCTCAAAAATGAGTTTAGGACACACTGGTCCTGATTTATTCAAGAAGTTAGACTTTAAGGGGAGAACTTGGGTGATCAAGCAAAACTGTACCTTTCCTGCTATTAGTTGGCAAATGTTGGCAAATGTTTTCAATCTTGGACCAAATCCATTCCAGGTGTTCTGAATAGCTCAGGTTATCCCATGATAGTCTATCTTCATTCTTGGAGACCTCTATTAAGTCAAGTCCATTGTCTCTTTATTTGTTCATGGAAAACAGCACAGACTCTTTGTTAAATAATTATTAAGACAGACAGGACATAATCTTTTTCAAAGAGAAGACACTGCAATAGGTATGTACATTAGACCTCATTATAATATTACCTCCTTAAATATTATTTTTTTATGTATCTTTCTGCTATATCTTTATATACTCAAACATTCCTGTTAAAAGCCAGCTTATCATTCACAAATCCTTAGACTACCCACCTCCCCTGCAGTGATTTGGCATGACATGCACTGGTTAGTACTTTAAGCCTGTATTTTTTTCACCTCTAACCACTGGTACGTCATTGACATCAATTATTTATATTAATGGAAACACAATCTACACCTGTTTGCTTCATTTGGGCAGGGATTCTCTAACAATAAAAATGATTAAATGAGTATCAAAATGCATATATAAAACCAAACTGTTATTGTTTAGATTTCTTGGCAAAGCTGCAAAAAGAGAGTTTTTCTTAAGGGGCAGAGAACACATTTTTTTGGGATGATCCTAATTTGCTTCATGGCAGAGTGAGACAAGAGCTGTGGAGGAATTTGAATACTTAGTACAGGAGATTGACATTGAAATAAGATGAAATGGAAGCCAATGAAGAGAGTTGTAAAAAGAGGCAGCGGAAGAATAATGGGAAGGATGGATGAGTCTGTCTGCAAAATTCATGACAGATTGTGGAGAGAGTCTGGTTATTGGAATACCAGAGAGGAGGAGATTATAATAGTTCAGATGAGAGATAAAAAGGGTGTGTACTAGGAGTTTGGTGGTGTCTGGGGCCAGAGAGGGGCATATTTTGGAGATGTTGTAAAGGTGAAAGTGGCAGGACCTCAGGATGTTTTAAATATGAGGCGTGAAGGAGAAGGGAGTATTGAGGGTAACACCAAGACAACATGCCTTATGGTAAGGACAAATAACAGTGTTATTGACAGTTATAAATAAGTAAGGGGGAGATTTTGGATGTGAGGGGGGGAAAATGATGAGTTCTGTTTTATCCAGGTGTTTCAGAAACTTGTCCGCCATCCATGATGAGATGGTGGACAGACAGCATGAGCCCTTATCCAGGACTGAAGGAGACAAGTCAAGGGAGGACAGATAGATTTGAGTGTCATCAGCATACAGATGGTACTGTAAACCAAAGTAGGATATGAATTTGCCAAGTGAGGTGGTGTACAGGGAGAAGAGAACAGATCCAAGAATTGACCCTTGGGGAACACCAACAGGGAGGAGAGTGGGAGAGGAGGAATTACGAAAGACATTTGAAAGGAGCGGTCAGACAGCAAACCAAGAGAGAGCAGTGTCACTGATACCAATAGAGTTCATTAGAAAGGGGTAATTAATAGTGTCAAAAGCAAAGAAAAGATAAAGGAGAAGGAGGAGGGAAATATTGCCTTGTGACTTAGCTCTGATGGGATCATTGGCCACCTTTGCAAGCGCTGTTTCGGTGGAATGGGCAGCAATAAAGCCAGATTGCAGCTGGTCAAGTAGAGAGTTGGTGTTCAGATAGTCAGTGAGTCTTCATCAGTCTATCAGAATAAAAGATATTTTCCCATAGTGGTGCTTGTTCTTAAATGTAGTATTCAGTAAGTAGCAAACATTTAGAATTTATTATGCTAGAATCTGACCAATGCATAATGAATTTGGACTGTTTTTTTTCTTCTTTATTTTAAATATAATCTTTTGTCTTGGTGACTGTCTAGGATACTGCTTTCATTAGGTAAAAGAGTTTTTCTCCTTTTGTGCCCTGACATGGAAAATCTCCCAAGGGGACATAGACAAAAAACTAAAAATCCAAACTTGACAGGTGTAGGGGACAGTTTAACAATTCCTTTTTCTGTCCCAAAAAATAAATCAAGTTTGGGCTCTAGGTCTACTTGAAGAAAATATTTTTTTTTAAATAACACTTATATGGATCAATAACATTCAGCACAGGAAAGACACCTTATGTCAATAACGCAGAAAAATGTGAAAATATAACTACTAGTCAGCAGTGAATCAAGTACAACGTGTCAGAATGTTATTGACAGCACAGAGAAAATTGAAACTTCAGATGGGTTATAAAAGATTTGAACAAATAAAACACTGGGGGGCTTATAATGGAAAACATGCATTTTCTTGGAAGACTGGACCTAACAGATGCTATCAGAGTGAATTTTAAAGATAAATTGTCCTATGTGGTATGCTTGACCTGAGTCACCCTCTCTTTCTTCCTTTAGAAAGTAGAGGCGCTGCTGGACTCTGAAGCTCTTCCAATATTTTGCAAGTTTACAGCTGCTTAAAACCAATTTAAATGTTATTTCTAGTCAATGTCTTGTAAATTATGCCTCGACAAAAGCTTCCTGTAGACTTAGATGGCTCCTGCCCTCCCCCTTAAAAAGATTATATTTCATTTTGAATGACCAGCATTCCATATTGTTTGTTGACTTTGGAAAGATTATTCAAACACAAGATGTTTCACAAATGAGGGACCCTTTGACACACCCTTCATCAGTGTTTTGAGGCAGGACAGATACACAGTGTTTAGTATAGTGAAGCGAACAGCCTGTAAAATAAAGTGGGACTGATTGGAGATTTTAAGATAGCATCTTGAGCCCAGAAATACCTAGACATCCCTGGAAAGTTTAAATCGTGTGTAAAATTACAAATTATTTTGAACAAATTGGCAGAATTTACTGCCCTGATGTAAAAAGTAAAGCTAAAATACTGCTTTAACTAATGTTTTTCCAATTGAACCCCACTGCATAATCAATCTTGATCAAAAGGAGACATGGTGAGTGATAGGCAAAACTAAGCTTCCTCCCAAAGGTGTAATGCTCTATCCTATAGTCACAAAAATCTACATGTTCCACATGGTTTCTCTTCCTCCCCTAAATTTGCAGGATATTTCATTATTCTAAAGTTCATTTCATATGCTTTCTCATACATGTAGTGAGCCCAGTTTTTTTAACATGTGATAGCAAACAGAAGTTGTATCCACTGGAGAGACACAAGAAGTGCAATGTTCTCACCATTTTTTTTACAGTTCTCTAAGTTTATGAAATATAGGCTAAAGTAATACATTATTCACTTTTGTTATTGCTGCAGTTTACAAGATCCTTTTCGAAATAAAATAAATAGTACTGGCCTTGCCAAATGGAGAAATGGTAAAGTGTGCTTTAAATGAAGAGGCTTCACTGAAGAAAATCATATGTAGACTAAATGAAGACTTTCGAGAAAATCATATGTAAAGTATATGTAAACCTAAATATTTTTAATTTCTTTAAAGTTTTATATGTTAGATGAAAATATTATAGCACCGTCAAATATTTATTGCTCAAAATTCTTTGAAAACCTTTTTATCTCTGTATAAAATCACAGTAAAAAGAGTTTGTGAATGAACTATAACTTTTCTTTGCTATTTGGATTTTTATATGGTGTCATCATTGTCCTGCAGCGCACATTTTTTATTATGTAAGAAGTTTGTGCAAGATAGTATAAGGAAGATTTAAATATACATATATACCCTTACTATTGATCCTGATGATCATTGCTTCCAGTGCATAAAGTAATGGGAAATCCACTTTTTTAAGTAGTCACAAAACAGGAGGTGATGGAAAAAAACTTAAAATGGGATCACCTGCTGTGGTGACAGCTGTCTTAGGAGGTATCATCATTCGTTTTAGAGAGATTACCTTTTACCACCTGTTTTTTCCTGGGACAAAATGTAAAAGGAACCCCCCCCCCCCTTCCTTTCCCAAAATGTAAAAGGAACCCCCCCCCCCTTCCTTTCCCCCTTGTAAGGAAACAGATAGCAAAGAGAAACCTGTCAATTGTCTCAACCTTAACCTATCCAAAGGAAAAAAAAATGATAAACTTTAAATATACTGTAATAAACAGTACATACCTTAAAGCATATATGTATTAGAAATAATTTTAAATTTAGGAGTTGGGTTTTCAAACTATATTTAGTGAGTCATTTTGTTAATTATCAAGAAATTGGCCAGATTTATTTAAGTTATCCAAGACTGGAGAAGAGCGATTACAACAGAAGAACCTTGTTTTCCAGCAAACCTGGAATATATTTTTTCAAGCTTTTAGTGAGTAAATGTATTTGGTGCTGGAGCAGATCTATTCCAGGTTTTCCCATGATAATTTATCTTCTCCAGTTTTGGAGAGCTTTAATAATTCAGGGCTACTATGTGAGCGGTAAGTCAAATATGGGAGTGGTAGGGGTAAAGAAATAATTTAATTTCAGGGCGCTTTGCCCACTTTTATTTGCCAAAAAAAAAACTCAGCAAAATTCAGGATTTTTAATGTCAATACAGCATGACAAGAAAATAAACACAAAGTTCAGCCTCCTGGCCCTCTATTAGTCCCACAGACATAAACTTGGGGGGACCTCCTGAGCTCCCCCAGCATGCATGCTACACGCAGCCAGTCCACCTGAGCCACACCTGTCCTCAGACTCCAATTCTTCCCATCTCATAAATAGGTGACTTTTTTATATCAAAGGCCAGGTACTCCAAGCCCACCCATTCCTTCCAGGACACTCCTCGCCTGGATCCCAAATAAAATACAACAATTCTGCAGCAAAACAAATATGCATGGCCCTAACCAGGCCCTTTAATACCATACCCAGGAGCAGATGATGATGCCAAATACCCTACAAATTTGGCATCATATATTTCACCCTGTTACAATATATATATATATTGTGACAGAGTGTCCCAAAAGAAGGTTAGGAAAAGTGTTAATGGCTTCCGGGAAAAGAGAAAGTGATAATTGGCGTGAAGGTTTTGAGAAGAAAAACCAGGTTCTTTAGGGCCCTGGAGCCGGCCAAGGGAGTGAGAGGGTGGGTTCCTTGGCCCAACCCAATACTGATTTGGGTTTTATGTTTCGGGTCAAACAGAGAAGGTTGAGTAGACAGAACAATGCATCCTAGGAAGAGCCATGGAGAAGGTCATTAAGGTGGGGTTTAGACAGCCCTGATCTCCCCAAAGAGTCTGTCCGTCTTAAGATGCACAAGCCAAAAAAGAAGAAGGAACAGGAAAGAAGACTAAGAAAAATGTTTTAACCAAGTAACTGTAAACAAGACAGAAAAAGATGCTTTGCAGAGAGAATTTAATGATACGAGAGACAACTTGGTCCAGAGAACCTGGTTTTTAAAAATAATTTTTTTGTGTGTGTGTATTGATTGTTTTGTGTTTTGGCCTAGAAAAGAAATGCAGACGCCCTATACAAGGACTAATTGTATGGGGGAAAAAAAATGTGTCAAACTCCAAGGGGTCCAACGGGGGGGGGGGGGATATGTGACAGAGTGTCACAAAAGAAGGTTAGGAAAAGTGTTAATGGCTTCCGGGAAAAGAGAAAGAGATAATTGGTGTATAGGTTTTGAGAAGAAAAACCAGGTTCTTTAGGGCCCTGGAACCGACCAAGGGAGTGAAAGGGTGGGTTCCTTGGCCTAACCCAATACTGATTTGGGTTTTATGCACCAAGGTAGAGGGGAAATGAGCAGCAAGAGGCGGAGAGAAGTGATCAGCAAGAGGTTGAGAAGGGGGCCAGAGTGGGTTCCAGGCTGAGAGAAAGCCAGAGTGGATTCCAGGCTGAGAGAGAGCCAGAGGGTTCCAGGAAAGCCAGTGGCCAAACAGTACTACAAAGCTGTGAGTTAACAGTACTGATTTAGTGTGTAATAGTAAGAGAGGGCACCTAAATGAGGGAGCCAGAGGCCCAGCCGGGCTACTGTTTATTGTTTTGTTGTGAAGTGCTGGAGACTGCGCTGTAACATTTGCCTAAACAAATAAAAACCACTCTTATTTTGATCTTTTGGAGTCTGCTGCCTCTGATCTGCCCTGCAAGCAACCATGAGCAACCCCCAGTAGGCTACCACAATATATATATATATATATATATAAATAAATATATATATATATATATATATATATATATATATATATAATATTATGCACACACATTTTATTTTCCTAAGCCCTACAGAAGTAACAAGAGACTGTTTGCTGGGATAAGTCAATGGAGGATCTCTCCCACCTAAACTCATTTGTTTATTCTGCAATTTATTACAGAAGTTTTCTCAAGAAGGAAGTGACAGTGATGCTTTGCCAGTACTGAACACTTCAGGAACATAACTAGGACTATTGGAAAAATATGTATATTTTAGTATATCACATATACATATATAAACACATCTATAAATTATATTATATTTCTTGTTTACTTTTTCCATGCACCTATTTTTACACATACAGTGTTACTTTGGGGGGGGTTTAAAGAAAAATGAAACGTCTTCTTCCCAAATGCATCCAAAAAACAATAAAAACATTAAAAAACTGCTTACATTATGCTTGCACGAATGCTGTGTGCCATGTCCGAGGTAGCTAAATAGCCAGGGATGATTAAGAGGCTATTTCCTCTGTGAATTAGATATTAGTGCAATGGCATAGAAAGAAAGAAACAATTGGAGATTGTTGAGTTTTTTACTAATGGACTCAACTATGTTGAATAGACCTGTTAGGTCCAAGTTGTTTGCAATCTGTGTAGGCTAGAAGCAGAAGTGGTATCAGTGGCCTGGTTGAAGCCTGATTTTGCCATAAAAAGTACTTCCAGTGTTCCTGTAGTGATTTGGTACAGTTAATAATCCTGCCCACCCTGGTGTGCCCAAGGACCACAACCTGACAGGAACAAGCAGCACAATATCCTCACCACTAGGGGCTCTGTAAAAGCCTGGTAACTGCTTAGACTTTGCACCTTGGCCCTTCTCAGGGCTCACACCATTTCTGTGCAAGCCATAGTGCCCCCTAGAGCCCCATCTCTCCAAGCGCGACACCTACATGTATGTTTGATACCTTTCCACTTCGATTCAAAATAATTATCTCCTTCTAGTGTATAATATACAAAAATCCCTATTGTAATCCCAATGTTATCAGCTTTTTTCTTTCTCCTGTGGACTACCAGCAAGCAATACACCTCTATGTAATATATATATAGAGGACGTTTTTGTCACAGAAGAAAAGACTAGAGTAACAATACTTCTTCAACACAGAAATTTTACAGCGAGTCACTACTGTCACTCTATATAATCTCATAAATGGATAGATAGGTTAATAATAAATGTTAATGAAAAGGATGGTTTGGTATGCAAAAATTGATTATTGGTAGTGTTAATTGCACATAACTTTTAATCCTTAAAGGTGCAGTTTTTGAATACTAAAAAAAATGTTCTCTCTGAGGTACTATGAAGGCTACTCTTTTGTAAAACAGATTTGCATGTGTTTCCAAAGGATGCACTTAAAATTGGTCTTTGTCAATCAAATGACTTTGAAATAAGTAAAATAAATTATACATTTCAACTTTCATAATGTTTTTATTGCTGAATATTTTTGACTGTTCCTGCAAAGAAGCTACAAAGGTTTCCTGAACAAAAGATATTAATTTACCACAATAGTTAGTAGAGTGAGAATGTTGAAAATGTTGTTTTACAGGTAATAGGTTTTTAAAACTTGAACTGTTTAAGAATAGATTTTAATATATGTCGTTTATTATGTAAGTATTTTAAACTTGCATGTAACTGTTTCTTATTCTTTTCAGTTCTAGCAAAATGTATTACCACATTGCTTGTGTGTTTAGATTAAATCCTATGTCCCTAAATCAAGCCAGAGATTTTATCTTTACAGTAATATTAAGAAACCACTGCACTGATGTACACCTACAAATCACAGTGCCCTATCTTTACAGAGCTCTCCATAGGACAGAACTCTCCTTTCAATGAAAGGTAGGCTATAATTCATCAAGATGGTGGCTGTCATTAGGGAGCATCCCCTGGAACATAGAAAAAAAATGGCTAAAGGGATTTCCTGCTCCGAAGTGTGAGAAGGGAGAGCTGGTGGGGACTACTTTGGAACGTTGTAAGGAAGAATTCCCTATTGGTAGAGAAAGGAACATGTGCTGCCTGTGAAATTGCGATCTGCTTGTTTTTCGTTAGTTAGAACAGAGATTGATTTATTTACTTAGATTTTTTACACCAGTATCCACCTTGGAGATGTGCTACAAATAAATATTAAATCCTCAGTAATAATTGTGCAAATATGCCCATTAGTTTTTCAGCGCTGCACCTTTACCCCAGAGGACCAGGTATAGACCACCGGCAGTTTCCCCCTGTCACAAGACTACGTGACTAGCAAACGGATGTTTTAGAAGATTGATAAGATTTTTGACCCCCAAGAAAATTTTTTGTAAAGGCACCACCAAAAACAATTGGACATTCAGTAACAATTACTGGGTAGCTAGCAAAAATTGTTAAAAAAAAGGGACCTTGGTGCTATAAAATATAAAGAAGATAGTTTAAATCATAAAATATATATGTTTATTTTGAATTATTTTAAAATCCACATACATATAAAAAATCCTTAAAAGACACAAAGATAACAAAATATTAATTTAAACAGTAACCTTTACAGATTGAAATCAAAGGGAGTACAGTACATATGTACGGTCATAGTGTATTATTCTGGTCAAAGAAGAAAGAGTAGGCTTGGCTTTTATTTATTCCTTCTGCAATTCTTACTATTTGCAGTTGATGCTACTACATATTTAAAATAAAAAAAACAATATTGACTATATCAATTAGAGAAGAAGGAGTTTAAATACATAGACTAGTTCAGAAGCTTAGTCTGAAGTGTAGATTAGGGCCATGTACTGTATAGGTCTCCAAGGATGGGTCCAGGCTGGTAGGTTGGTAGGTACATTTCCCTTCTTTAGGTTTTGGTACCTTAGCAACTAGAATTTATGTAGAGTGAACGAGTCTGAGATATTTTGGTGACCGATGGTCTTATCTTTGTTGGTTTTGTTACAGGGCCCTGGACCCTGGGACGGGGAGATCCCATCTATCCCACCACAGTACATGCCAGGATTTTACAGCAGTTAGACAGGTATGTCTGGAGCAGAGAGGTTTAGACTGTGTCTCAGTTTTTGAGCAAGTAGCTGATCTGCACGCAGTCTTGGACAGATCCTGGGTATTGGTGATTTACCTGTGGAGCCTATCTATTTGTGGGAACACAATGTCCTCCAACCTGACAATTGGGCTGAGAAACTGTTGCTGTCCTTCTACCAGTTGAAGTAAGCACTCCTTTTTGTTTAATATCCTGCTGAAATTAGGCTGTTTATTTCATTTAGGACCATAAATGGACCTATGTGGATAAATGTGTCTCTGTAGTGGTTCCAGATCCTATTAACTAAACAGTATTTAAAGCAGAACTCTCTTGTAAAACTCAGAAGACGAGTAGCATGAGCAATATAACTGCTCAAATACAGTTTGCAGCTTTCTAATTCAGTAATTTCATTCCATCACTTGATGATACCTGGCATCTGAATGCCCAGCGGCTGCAGGGGAAAACTGACTGGTGGACTATCCACAAAAACATAAAAAAAAGAGCAGAGACAAGGGGTGACACAAATGTTTCATAGTTTTCTTCAACAGATAAATAAGACTTTTTAGTTTTCCTGAACTTTAGTCTTCATAGGTTCAGTTAATTGAGGATACCTTTTGTACAAGCTGTATCCCATGTGTCTTTTGATTATTTTTAAAAGAGACATTGCTAGAATAGGCTATTTGGAAATAGCAAGTAATTTTCTTTATACAGAGAGCTTTTCTAGTATAAAGTGAACAAGAAAAAAATATTTGTGTTTCCTGAAATACATAGGAATCCTTCTATTTCCTATTAGCAACCTACAATTCCATTTCTGAATTAGTCCTTATATGCCAAGACAGAAGCTGGAATTTAAATACATATACTTTTATTATATATATTTAAATATTATATTATGGTACATTATAATAATATTATTAAAATATAATAAATATAATATTAATATAATATTTGGCTAAGACAAGTGATATACATACAGCAAGTGTCAGATTAGGGGCAAGGAACTTTACTTTGTCACTTTGGCCATTTACTTTAGTTCCACTTTTATCCTTTTTTTAACCACTCCTTATCAAGTGTTTAGAACTATGGATTGACCTTTTGACTTGAACACTGCATGCCTAAAGAAGGTTCTATACTCCTGTTCACTTTAAATGTTGATTCATGTGCTGTTTTTTTTACATAATTAGATATCAAGAATGAATATTCACACACTTTGCTAATGGAAATTGGGTAAATTAGACCCTTTGTCTCTTTAATGGAGTTTCTACTACTAAGTGGTTATGAATGGCATCAGGATCTTACTTTTTTTTTTTTTAAATCTATATTTTTTATCCCAAGGGAAATGATGCACAATTGTGGTAAAATGTGCTTGGTATACTGGAAAATCTACACTATTTCATAATAATGATTATATTATTCATCATGTAAGAAGAGGATGCTGTGGTAAACGAGTGGCTAGTTAAGTGCATCACTATAGCAAGTAATGTTTAAACACATGCTATGTTGTTCACCTCATAAATTAAGGAATTTATGTAATACACACCAAGTCAAAGCATTTGCTAACAAGGATGACGTATGTATACTAGAAATAATTTGTATGAGCACGTAGATGGAGAATGTAAATTAGCAATTTGACATTTATGCGAAATCCGAAGCATGTTGTGTATAGTAAGCCATATGACATCTACCATGGTAAACAATATTAAACCAGATTTTACTGGAATGTGTTGTTCTGGAGAATTTTACACTAGGGATATTACAAATCTTTAATGATGTTGAATGGCGTAATTTGATGTTGCCTAGTACAAACAGCAGAACAAGGATGACATATTCTGTAATTCCTAATTATTTTGTCATATTTTAACTTTTCCAAGCATTTTCTAATAGTGTGGATTAAAATTCAAGTTCTGTTTCCCTGCAGGGAGCAAGAAGTTAAAGGTAAAAGTTTACCTAAGCTTATGTTCTGCACATTTGTTTCCAGTCAGTGACTACTTTGGCAGAGAAGTAAGGATGAGGATTCTAGCCCTGGAGACATAATACCCAGACAGGCTGCGGTGAGATGAACTTGGAGAACCCTCCAATCACCTGTAAAGTCAAGCAAAGCAGAGTCCTGTTAAAGCAGAAGGTATCTACATATATCCCTTTTGTCTGAAAGTAAAATAGTGGTTGATTACTAATTTTAAGATATTGGGAAAATCATGCAAAGCATTCCCTTGGGGCATAACCCTTGGTTTAAATCACAGATACAGCACAAATATTGCCTTGAAAACTGTACTTTTAAAAGTTAATTCAGCAATCAAAAGCTCTCATATCACATATCTCATATCACAAAAAATATTAGCTTTACAACAAGGCAATTAGCATTATTTAGGATTAGTTCAGCAACGGCAGTTTACATTATCTCCTAGTGGTAGGTCTGCGTTAAAGCTTCATTTTAGGTTAAATGTAAGGAGTAGTTGAGTGTAAAGTATAGTGGTACCTCGGCTAACGAATGGCCCTGCTAACAAATTTTTTGGCTAACAATTTTTTTTCAGAGTGCCACAGAAAAAAACTCTTCTAATACCAGTGTCGGTACTGTTGCTTTGTGTGGCATTTATTCTTTACATATGAACGGCGCTTCCCTGCTGCTTTTGTGCAGGACAGAGGCTTGATAAGGGAGGGGGGCGGTTTTCATGACTTGCATAAGAAATCTTTTTCTTCAGCTGAGGTGGTGGTAGATTTTAAGCAATGAGCTCTCCTGCAACATCTTGTAACTCATGAAACAAACTCTGCAATTGTTTCTTTTAGCATATCACAGCTTGCTCCTGAAGGTAATGAATGTCTAGGCTCCTTAAAGTTTTTTTTTTTGTTTTGTTTGTAATAAACTTACACAGTTTATGATGAATTCAATGATTTTCTATAGAAACCTATTGGAAATCAAGTTTCGGCTAACAAAGATTTTGGCTAACAAATGTTATACTGGAATGAATTATCTTTGTTAGCTATTGTATCACTGTACTTTATTGAAAAACATATACTCCAATATTTGAACATGTGGGAGTAAGTTGTCACTATTTTTCTGTGCATAAGTCATTTGGTATTCACCTTTTTAAAGTCTAAATAAATTAAGTAGTCCATATACTACTCTCTTCTCTAAATATGGTGCTGGCCTTAGGTCCCTACAGTTCTCTATAAATACAGATATGGTGATTTTAGATACTTTAAGATAGGAAGTGTGTTGCTTGCCAGATTAACAGGTGAAAAAAAGGGAAAAAGAAAGAAATCGAATGCAGTCACAACAACTAAGAACTAATGTAATCTAGTATTTTTTTTATTCTTGGGTTTAGATATGCTGCTGAAACTAGACAACAGACCTTCATTTTCTGAAGTAAGATGCTTTTTGTTCTTGTTAGGTAATTCCAATTTTCAACAATAATTCTTAAAAAATGATGTCAGCATTTTGAGATAATTTTTAGGTTGCAAAACTGGCCTGTGTGTAAATACAGGAAACTTGGTTCAAACAGGATATGATCCTTTTGTGGTATAATGTAATTGTGAAAGAAAGAAATGCTGAAAACAAACACAAATCTTCAACCACATATTTTGATCAGTTTATTACATGATTATTCTAAATATATCATGGGAAAAAAGTAAGAAAATTAAATATATCTGATTCACTACACAACTTAAAATGCATATATGGAATCATAAATTCAAATCACTATCCAAACAACTTCTATCTTCTGTGAATTGTTTTATTTTCTCTTTTGGTTTAATTTTTCCAAATCACAGTGGCATTCTTAAATATAGTGCTCAGAGAAAATATTGATATAAGATTTTCTCAGCTCTACAGAAGTCTGCATACCCAAAAGTTCCCATAACCAAGATCACCAAAAACAATTAAAGTTAAAGTTGTGCACTACCAAGATTACCAAAATTTTGCAGAAAAATGAATGTGGCACATTCCAGTTGTTTGGAAACAAAATACAGTTTGATGTATATGTGGGGATTGGAGGGTAAACCCCAGTGTACACTTTGTCCTTTTACTAGCTACTTTTTCACTTCTACATTCTCTAAAATGTATAAATTCTTGTACTAATGCTCCAGCCTGTGTGCTTTGTCTTCAAACACCCTATTTTAAATCGTTTAATCGTTTAAATTATTTTAATTATTGACTAGCATCAAGAACCTGTTCTGAAAGCCAACCTAGGCTTTCTAGGCTTTGTGAGACATTTTGAATAATGAGGTCTTTTGTTGCCCTCTGTTAGTCAAACATTTTAATTAGGGAGAGAAGTTAGGGAGAAGTTTACTACTATATTTATAATTTTATATGGTATATATTTCAATATATATACATATATATATAAATAGAATCAAAGTTATTTAGAAAAGAGTGATGTCTTAGTTTTGCAAATACTAAACTTAAAATTATTTAATTACTTTATTTTTACTGCAGTGGATCAAACAGACTTACTGAGAGATTTTTCTGACCTTTTCATATCTTTTCCATGATCTCAGCATTGCTGTTTGTGTTGGAGGGGGTACTGATAGCTCTTGCCCAGATGGACCCAGTTGTAAAGAGGGATATACAGAAAAATGCAGCTGCACCATATGACATTTACAAAGAGGAACAAAAAACAGTTTTACAGAAAACAGTCTGATCTAAGTGGAAAATACTCAACATTTTCACAAGGGATTGTACCCTTTCCACAACAAATAGTATGTTTTCTTTTAGCAGTAGTTAAATAAATTTATAATGTTTTGTGAACCATAATTTAAGTCCGCACAGTATGACTTTCTTGTAAGGTATTTTATGGTAACATTTACTTCAAATTAGTACTTATTCACAACATAAAATTAATTTAAAAATTGTAGGTATAACTACTAAAATGTGCATAAAACAATATGTTCTTCTCACAACAGTGTGCATCTGGTTGCTGGCAATGCCATGGAGTAGTGTTAGAGCCATTTCAGACATGCAGTGAGCCGCAGAGTTCTGCAGCAGGCTCAACCGCAGCCCCAATCGCCCCCATTCAAGTGAATGAAAACACATAGAAACCATTTTTTGTACGTGGCTGCAGCATATTCTGGTGCAGATCCCAAAGTCAGCAAGTCACTTTTAGCTGTGCGGTTTCTGTTTAATTTCTGCCGCAGGTGCATGCATTTCTGAATACCTGAGGTGCGGTTTCCACTACCACAAATCAGCAATTTTCTGTGTGCCTGGAAGCAGTTCTCCATCTGCTGGTACCCTGTGTCATATTTGGTGGCAATGCTAGTAATAAAAATGTACGGGTAACAAATCATCACCTAACTACTAGTGTGTCGCTTCCACATGACTTGCTAAAAAAAAATGTTTTCCAGTTGATAAAGCTCTATGGGACATAATTACCAATCATTGCTTGAAATTTGAAATTTTTTTGAAATTGTCTTTTTTTTTGAAAATACTGACTATGATATTTATGAAAACTGAATAGGATTTTATCTTTAATGCTCAAACAGTCTTTATGTATATGTGTGTATGTATGTGTATATATATATATATATTTAGCAGTCTGTGCTGTTTATGTTTGATATGTGTAAGAATGAACTTTTATATTTGTGAAAAAATTTCTGCAGCCATATTTAAACTGAAAGTTGTTTTAGCTTGATTGAATAAAGAACTGTTATAAACATATATGAAATTTATGTTGATCCTTTAAAACCTGGGTATATATTTAATCCTTGTTATAATTGAAATTGTGGTCAATGTAATCAAATGTTACAGTAATGTGGGTCTTTCATTAGGGAAAACCTAAAAACCCCTCCATTTTATATATACAGGGAATATGCCAAAGCAAATTGTAATTTGCAAACCAGAGTAAAGGAATGTTATTTTTTATGGCTTTATTCTAATACTCTGTGGCTTTCTAGAGGAAAAAAGTCCAGTCAGATTTGGACAATGACAGTAAAATGTAAAGGGTTGCTGGAATAGTCAGAATCTGAGATGTAATATCTTCTTCATATTTATTTTAGCTTAGAATGACACACTTACTAGAGAACTCATTGGTAGCACCCATGTGTGTGGATCTTGTGGATTACATTTGGCACAGGGTAGTGCAAAGAGCAATTTTACATCAAACAGGACAGAAGCACAATATAGAGACTGAATGTTTTTAAGCATCTGATGCAGCAGAACATACATTCCCATTCAGTCAGCTACTGTGTAATGTCTAACTTTTGAAATTGGTATTAGCACTGTGTTAATGGCTCATTGCTTGTAGCAATATAAGAAAAAAACACTAACAGTGTCTAGACTGCCCAATAATGCTTACATAAATCGTGTCATTATGAATTTGTGGATTTATGGGTAATGGTCCTTACCAAATATACTGGATTGATGTATTGACTATTAAAATAATTATTAGTCAACTATTGATATTGAGAACCAGTTTCAGTAATAACCATCCATTTTACCCAATTACTATTACAATTCTAAGGCAAAAGTTATGCTTACAACTTTCCACCTCCAATTACCTACCAAGGTAGCCATAGGCAGATCAGTTCACTCATCATAAAATCATATATGATCAACTTAAAGATTTTACATTAAAATTACTTTAGTGATTGCAATTTTTCATTGTGCCAAAGCAAAATACTTTGAGCAACTCATAATAATTTACTGTGTTAAGTGTTGGCATGTTTAGGGTATTATTTCTTGCCCCTGTAATTTCAAAATTCTAGAGAAGTACTATATTTCCTTACTGGGTATCTTCCTAATTATCTGATTTTATGTCAGAGGGTGAAGAATGCCACCATATAAGAGCTGGTCTTTTAGTCATGCTCTATAAAATGACCCTTCTGGTCAACAGTTGAAACATTTGAAACAATCATTCAGAAATGTACCAGTTAGATTATCCTAGAGGACCAGCCTTTTTCCTTCTTTATCACTGTATACTACCTGTTTTCTTAGTAACAGTCTAGTGTTTACTCATAGCCAATATTCTCACTATGTGGTTGTTGTGCAAACCTCATAACGCTGAGGACAGAAGCAGCTTAAATCTAAAATTTTTACTTTACACACAGTAAAAGGGTAGACAATCCTCTGCAGTAGACATTTTGCAATGAAATGTATTATTTTTTTGCTGCGTATGCCTGCGCAAGGACCCCAGGGTTTATCAAGGAGGTGTGCTGCAACTGGGTGGTCGCCGTTTGGGATCCCAGATACAAGGAAAAAATTACTATTGTCTTGTTATCATCCCAGATGGAGCCCCAAAATGTGGCACTAGGTTTGTTTGTTTGCTGCAGGGTCTAATTGTTTGTATCACAAAGTTGGTGGCCTATTCCAGTAATTAAGGACTGTAATGGTTTCACAAAATTTCTCTTTAGCGGCAATATTTAAAAAAAAAATCTTACAAAGTTTATGGAATTTATTCTATTATGATAATCTTGCACTGTATATGTGCCACAAAATATTTTTAGCTGTAAAATTCTTGATGTTTGCTGTAGGGTAAAACCTCCCTTGTGTTTTAAAGTACACTACACATTTTATTGTAAGATAAAATCTGACTCCCTGTTATATTAAAGTATAAAAACAGCTGTTTACATATTCTCCAGCCAAAAATACATATTTTACTCAAATATATTTACTCTTTTTTTGCAAGAAAATGTCTTTGTCCAATTTGTCTTTATCTTCATCTCCATATTGTGCCCAAAGTAAAAAGCTATTTACATTCTGTACAGCCCTTTAAGAATATTTTTGCTGATTTCTCTAAATAAATTGCACTTTGTGTCTGTGGGTCTGTTTATAAACAAATCCCATTATCATTTTTTAGATAAATGTACTTGTTAAATCTTTACAAACCGAGATGGCCAATAATACATGAAAGGTAAAAAAGAAAAAATAGAAATGATTGCATGTACTTTAAAGTACTTAAGTATACATAGGTAAACATACTGATATTTGTCTTTGGAAATGTATACATTTTACACAATTTGGATATGACAGTGTGACACTGAACAGCAGATCAGTCTGAGGTATGTATACTTTTTCTATATTTTGTTTTATTATGACTCTCACAACTTCTTTTTTTCCTTACTAGAGAAAACCGTTTTCCTGCTGCTTATTTAAGCACTTGTACAGTTATCCTGATGCTGGATATTTTCTAAATATCTAAAGTAGGAAAAAAGTAAGACAAAACCGAAGGAAGGTTTTTTTTTTTTTAGCAAATGTTGTTTAGTGTACCAGTGATTTGTGGACATTTCTTTTATTTCAAAAAATTTTTATTAGTTTTTCCAAATAAGTTTACATATAAAAGTATAAACATACAAAATATACAAAAAGAAAAAATAAAGTAAAATACAGAATCATCTGCAATACTAGTATAACAAATACAAAAAACATATAAAATAGAAAAAGCAAACAAAAATAATCATGGGTGACAATATAAAAGCGCAACATGAAGCTCCAAATAGAAGAAGGATAATACAATAATAATTTGAGCTGCAAAAGACTGCAATCTAAATCTGAAGAAGCATGATGGTCTAAGCAAGGAGACCAAACTTTAACGCGAAGTTCCATCTGGAACAAATTTAGCTGTCCTATCTGGTGTTAAGCATCATCTAAATCAGCAGTCGCCAACCAGAGAAATTTTTGGTGGTCTGCGGCTCTGGCGGGTGCACCCCCAAGCGTGGTCAGAAGAAGGGCCCTGCTGGGGGAGGCACACCTGCCACAGCCACAGACCACGTTTCCCGTTTAAACCTCTGGCTCAAGGAAGTGGGCGGGGTTATGCCATCATGACATCACTATTAAGTGACACTCCGCGCATGTGCGTTCAGGATCCGGTAATTTTAGTGGTCTGCGGGACCAAAAAGGTTGGCGACCACTGATCTAAATAGTACTTTATAGGCATTTTCTTGGGCAGTAATATTGGGCGAACACTTAGCAATGGTTTGCCAGATATCATTCCATCTCTCCTGGTCTATAGTGGTATTCAGTTCATCTTCCCCTTTAAACATGTATTGCGGGCGGCGGGTGTTCATACCCATACAGGAAGGTGTATCCCATACAGGAAGGACACCAGACCCATGGAATAGGGATTGCTTAGACAAGATGATTCAAAGGCTAATAGTTGTAAAGGTGAACCCTTATGATTCTGTAATAAAGCTTGCAGTCTAATCTGCATATATCGGAACAGTTCATTTGAGGGTAAGGGCCAATGTTCCTGCAGATATGAGAAAGACCTAATAACTGTAAATGAATATAGCTCATACACAAAGTGTACTGGTTTAGTATAAGCCGGTTCAAAAGAAGGACAGTTAATAATCCGGGCTAGAGGAGTATGCCCAGAGATCAGTTCTGCAGAAATTTTCTAGTCTATCCCAAAGGCCTAGGGCGTATGATAGAGTGGAGTCTTCTATTAGTGGCCTCTGGGCTGCAGGTAGCCACAATACATTACTAATGAAATCAAAGATAATTCCCCAGCATAGATCTGAGCCCATATTGGAACTTCCCTGGAACGATGCAAAACCACTAAAGGTGCTAACTGTGCTGCTAGAAAATTCTACTGAAAGGCCTCCAGATAGTTTAGGTCTATATAGTATGTGTTCAAATATTAATTCAGTTCAGTACGGGTTTTGCGTAAAGCAATTCCGGTGGCAATAGTAGGATTGAGTTTGTGTAGTTGACCAGCTCCAGAATATACCGTCTCTAAACGGAATTCTGTCTAGGTACGCTCCTTCTTCCTAGCTGAGGCTAGTTTTATGAGGTGTCCTTTTAAAACTGACCTAAAAGCTTCCCATAAAGTTGCAGGAGATGATACTGAACCTAGGTTGAGGGAAAAAAACTCTCTAGGGTATGTATGGGTAGTCAGTTTGTGGATTATGTCTGGATAAGATAGAAGTGAATCATTGATTGACCACAGGTGGGCGTGTGGCTGAATCACCAAAGACCTGCAATTGATTGACTACTGGGTCATATTCAGACCATGGTACTGATAGAATGTGTGCTCTAAGGACTTCAGGCAAAAAGACATGTGGCGCCCAGACGTGGTCGATTCTAGAAAATTAATTGTGTGGAACAGAATAAATTGTATAGTCCCGCACTAGCGGGTGAAGGTCCCTCCAGACATCAACTAAACCCATTTCTTGAAACTGCTCTAATAAGCCATCTCTATCTAATGATGGGATTCTAGGAGATTTAGAACTTCTGTCACAGGTACTATTGGGAGCAAAGTTGGAGTCTCCACAGCATAACAAAGTGCCACATACATGTTGTTTAACTTCTTCAAGAATTTTCCCCCAAAAAAAAAGCCAGAGGGAGAGTTAGGGGCATAGTAAGTGAGGAAAGTAGCGGCAGAATTTTGGATTTCCCCCTGCTAAATTAAATAACGCCCATAAGGGTCTGCCACCTGAGATTTACATACAAAAGCCGTTTATGAAAAGCAATTAAAACCCATTTATATATTGGTTGCTGCAGAAGCATAGAAAACTTGTGGTTAATGTACATGCATAAATTCATGTCAGGAAGATGTGGAAAAACGGGTTTCTTGAACACAAGCTATATTAATGCCAGACATATGAAAATAATCAAATACTTTCTTTTGTTTCACTGGCGAGTTCAACCCTTGTGCATTCACCGTCAACAACTTAAGGGCCATGAAACAACAACTGAAGAAAGGAAGCAAATATTATTGCCAGTAGACCGCAGTGCAACCATAAAAATACAGCTACAATCACCCATGAGAAAAATACAAAATAATATCAGAACAAGGTCCAAACAATAGAAAAAAACAAATACGAGAAGAACCAGACAATGTTCGTTGTCCCCTCAGGGGGGCAAATGAAATCAGGTGCACCTACACCCCCGCCAGGGCATGGAGGAGTCGGTGTACTTGAATGGGGGAACGTGTGGATCATGCAGGCTATACAACCAAAAATACCAAGTGCTGCAAAGTCACTGGAAAAAAACAGACAAAAACATTACAAATATTCTCCGCAAACTAAAAAAGGGGGTAAGGCACAAAGTAAACATTCACTAGACCATACATCTCTGTGTAGTAGATCACAGCATAGATAGGGAGCATTAGTTACTGAGGTACCCAAAAAATTTAGGAAGAAAAAAAAAACAGCAAAACTGCGGTCTTCATCCTGGGGAAGTGGAGCAAAAGACTTGAGATCCCAAACGTGAAAGCACTTGAGCACGGCTAAGAGAGCTGGTGGAGAGGGACCAGCGACTGTTGGTGACGTAGAATCCTGCGTTGGAGATGATGACTGCCCCATGGATAAGGTGCGCAAAGCTGGGACTTGCAGGCCTGGACCTCCAGACAAACTTGTGCTTCCTCAGGGGTGGAGATTTGTTGCATATGACTTTGTAGTTGGAACAGCAGCCTAAAGGGGTAACGCCATCCATATTTTACTTTGTTAGCCGTCAATACGGCAAGGTATGGGCACAGAGCAAGCTCTTAACAGGAGCAAATCTTAAGTGGGAAAGAAGTGAAACTTAGCAATGATATCCCTAAGGGGACCATCCTTCTTCTTAGGGCCCAAGGAGCGATGAATCCTATCCATTTCCGAATGTTCAACTGGGATCTCTGGAGCCAGCTCCTTCAACATGGCAGTAACATACCCCTGTACATCAACTACTTTTTCTGGAATGCCCCTGATTCTGAGATTGCTCTTGCGGGAGTGATTTTCACAATATTTCAATTGATTTTTAAGGTACTGAATTTCTTTCTGAGCCACCCCTAGATCTTGATCCAAACTTTCCAACACTGTTGTGGCATCATCCATACATGTTTCTAAAGATGCTGTACGATGGCTGTACGAGGCTGCACGATGCTAGATGCTGTACGATGGCGATACCCTTAGGCTCTGTATAAAGCCTTAATCATCTCCCTGCGGTACCTCTTTCAGCTGTCATGGAACCGAGTCCATGCTGTCCTCCGATGGTAGAAGTTGAGAGGAAGCTGGAGATTCACATGGTGCTCGCATCGGTGCCATCTTGGATTTATGGGCTGGGACCCGGTGCCAGCCCGCGGCTGTGGACTGACATTTCCATTTTGCGGTGGGACCCATCTATGATAATGCCAGGTGACTCCACTGGTGGATAGCATGGGAACACGCTTGTTAAGGTGCTTAAAGCCGGCGATCGCACGGAGCTGACAAATGATCCAATCATGCAGTCAAGCTGCGCGCATGTGCCCCGACATTATTTTTATTAATCACAAATATCACATAATGTTGTTGAATTCTTTGTGGATTGTCTTAAACTTTTGTAGAATATATACTACTTTTCTTCTTTCATTACCTTACACCTATCTAACATGTATTTGATTTTTTATCTAACATTTGTGATACAAATCTGTGTTCTTTTGCTAGTTCTCAAAACCCTCTGAGGAAGCCCATAAAGCGAAACGTGTCGGGATTCGAGAAACCTACATACCTTTTTACAGGCTCCTCTATATATGTTATTCTCAATATGGGACTATGGACATTTGATATTTACTGAGAAAAAAAGCTGTTTAGTCTTCAGTCCCAACCTCATAAATATTGAAAGGGGAGACTATTAAATCCTATTTAACTGTATCACAATTGTCACCATTATGTGTAGCTGTTTATAATTTTTTGTCACTACAATAAGTAATTGCCAAAAAAAACCCTTCTTTCTTTTTTGTCTTACTTTTTTTCTATGAATAATGTAAAAGGGGCTGACACCTACAGTGTATATGATACTAATTCAGTAAGAAGAGGTAGTCATCCTTCACTATTTTTTACTAAACACATACAGAAAGTCTATATCGGGTTGGGATGAGGTTCTTTGAAGTTGTTTATCCTTGTTTTAAATTTTTAAGGCATAGAGATGCAGTACAATGACAAAATCTCAGAAACTACATGGAAAACATTTTTGGCTTTAAGGCTTTAAAGAAAGAATTTAGGTACCCCCTTAATTTTAACCAAACCTTGGTTGGCCAGGAAATGGAGGGTAAAAAAGTGTGTTTTCCCTTTCCTGTTTATAACAGGCCCTATAGGTTCTTCTCCAAATCATGTCCCCCAAAATAGATGTGGGGAAACCTATGATAGAAACTGGTAGCTCTCTTTATTTGGATGGCCCTTGGATTTACACCACCTCAAGCAGAAAAAAAGGTACAGAGGTACATTGGTATCCCTTTATTTGGAAGGGCCTTGGATTTACACCCCCTTAGCCAGAAGAATAAGTACACGGGTACATTAATAAGTTTTAATTTATTAATATAATAAATATAAATAAACTCACAGACACACCCAAATCTTTTATTGTAATACAAACCAAACACATACTTACTGGTTTATTAAAATGAATCGTTATGTATATTCCCAAAATCTGGTTCGTGATCAATCATACCATCCTAAAAGGTAAATCCATATCACCACTGACAAGGAGCTATGAACAAAATTGCTAAACCAACGACCTAAAAACACAAGCTCTTTGAATACCTGTGTTATATTGACAGAATTGTCTTTGGCAGATTTAGCTAGCCACAGGAAAATTATTTACTTGTACAACTTAATCAAAATAATACCTTTAAATGTAAATTTACATCACAGGGACATCAATTACTGCAGCACAAAGGATCTCTCATTGAGAGGCAGTTTGTTGGGTTAAATTGTTAATTGATGTGATAGATATGTGCATATACATTAGTGATCAATGTGTTTGGTGATGAATTAGGCATACATAGAGATGATTATTTTTTTTTTTTCAAAGGGGTCTGTGTGTGTGATTATTTACATGGTTAATGGGTAAGGGGTACTAAAGCACCCTGTATGTATTCCCTGAGAGTAGAAGCCAATATCCATATCCATTTTAGGGGACAGAATTTTTTTTTAGGAACACTTACATTTCTAAAGTAAACCTTGCTGCTTTCTCTGTTGCAATTCCCATTTATGGAAGGTATGAATCTGCCAGGTGAATGCAAAAAACTTAGCACTTACATTTCTCTACAGACATTTTGTGCATTATAGACAGCAAGGAGCCTCAGATGGGTGACTAACCAAGCTAATATTTTAAAATTTACACTTACTGTAGCACTGCTTTTATAATACATTGTAATTTGTTTTAGTAATAAATTAAAAAGAGACACATTTTCCGATCAAACATCATCTGGAGTCATTTAGCTATTTAACAAAACATTAGCTACCACTAGGCTATTTTAACCTGTTTATTTAACTAGAAGCAGCAGTAAATGCCAAATTTTCCTGTCTTAAATTGTAATAAAGCCTGCTAACCCCCTTGTATTGTTGATATTAGCTGTTGCTTTAGAGCTGTTTAAACCTGCATTCATACAAGCACTTCCATCTGACACATACTCAATTTAGCCATGTGGAGAAGGTGAAGACAAACAAGTCGATTTTACCTCACTTAAACTCAACAGATATATTATACAGCAAGCAGCCCTTGAATATCTTTTTCTTATTTGCAGGATTCTTTTGAATATGCTGTGTTATATACTAATTGAGAGTTTAGTAACTTTGTCACTTAAATTGACCTTATGTAATATCTTATGACATACCTTATGTAATAATGACTTTATAGGTTCCGAATAGATGATGAGCTTGTGGTATGACAATGACACCTTAATCTGTTCAACTTTAAAAAGAAAAAATCTTTTTTAACTAACCTATAAACATGAAAAACACACATAAATATGTCTGGCATGTGCTTAAACAAAGAGCAAAAAGACAGCATGAGTTTACAATTCCATAATTCCACATCTGATGTCAATTACATTCATGTCAAGTAGTTTTATTATTTGACAAAACCATTCCAAAGAAATAAGCTTTGTCGGATGCCTTGAAATATCATTAGGAGGCAACGTACTAAGACATGCAAGGAAGTCACGTTTTTCACCTTAGAAAGTGGTTACAAAAAGATGAGAATTTAAGGACACAGTCCACATCAATCAATTTCATTATTATCCTTATTTTAAAAAAAAATAAAAGGATTGTTTCGTTGATACCAAATCCCAGCATAATCCAACAGCGGTCTGCAAAAGATTTGGTAAAAGTATCTAGTCATCACTTATTATTATTAAGGGCTCTATTTATAAAACAGGGAATCTGAAATCCCCTCAATCATTCCCTGATAGGAATCAATTACTGCCAATAAAACACATAGACCTGAAAGATACCCATGTGGGAATGTTTCAGGAGATGTTTAATTCCCTCTTTTATAAATATAGATCAAATTTTACATTTGATGGACTTATTTTGTTCCCCATTTGAAGTACAAGTTAACAAGTTTAGTCACATATATATATATATATATATGTGTGTGACTAATCTTGTTAACTAAAACACCTATATACTGTACAACCCCTGCTGTCTTTTTCTCTCTTTTTTCATTAGGAATTTGTGCAGGCTATGAGGTCCTGAAAGGCCTCCATGCCCACAATTTGAAACAGAATAACCCATGCTTCTGATGGTGTGACTACGGCGGTAAGGTTATGGCTCTTTCTCTCTGCCAGGAGAGGGAATGCCACTAGCAGCATAGGAAAGGTTGTGGTGTGGACTAGTAACTGGCAATGTTCACATGGGCTGTAGCAACAGATTAAGCAGTAGATGGAGAGATCTGACAGATGGTACATCTCCTGAACAGTCCAAATTGATGAGTGGTGTGAAGTGTCTGTCTGCCATCCTATGACCGCCCCTGAGAAGTCACCATGCTGATCTGGTGTCCACATTGCTGGCTTTATTTGCTTAACAGGCAGAATCTACAGTTGTGCTGAAATATGCCAGCTAGGGTTTGTTTACAATATAGTTTTTTGAATACCATTACCGTAGATTGATTGTTGTCACAGTGGGAAAGTCTGTCTCTAGTTTATGAGTTTTGGTCCTCTTTGACTAAGTGTTTTATTCAATGGATGTGAAAAAACTTAACTTTCACCTTAATATTTTTGGCAGTGCCAAAGATAAGAATCGAAGATTGGGTTTCCATGATAGCTCGTACTGGATATTCAGAAATGTGCCTGTTTTCTCACCTAAGGTGTAGTTGTGCTACATATTTGTCTTAGGAAATCAGTAAAGAAATAGTTTTGCCTGTTGAAGAAAATTGCGTCATGCCTTATATAGGTGTTTTACCTTCCTCTGGATGAGCTGTTGCTTTAGTGTTCTGTACACAATACATATTATTGTTTATTGTGTGAATGCTATTGTATTTCTCTCAAACTATCTATGTAATGCAAATTACAATAGCAATCAGAAAACCACCAGGACTTTCCAAACAACAAAAATATCATTGGTTGGATGATTGATTTATTCTTTTAAAGTTGGACTATAGTTCCAGAATGAAACACTGCAAGCAGGCAGGATTTGTATTGAAGGGACATGTGATGTCCATTTTGCAATAAAATAAACTTTCCTGTCTGTCTGAAGACTTAATAAGAGAATAAATAAACTCCTCGTGTATGTCAAAGATCTAGAATCCAGAGGAGGACTAGATAAAATGGTGGTGGCTCCAATAGAGTGAGAACAGGTGAGTATAATAAAAAAAATTCAATCAGGCAGGTAACTTTATTATATTGCAAAAAGGACATCACCATCAAGAACATGTCTGTTAACAATTTTTTATTTGACTGTTTAGCTCCATTTTAAACATTTCCAATACAGAATATGTGGGTGTGCTCCACTCAAACGAAGTTATTACCTACAAGTGTAAGCAATAACTCCAGAGGAGGAATTTATTTAAAGTGTAATGTGTTTACTATCAATACTACCAACTAAAAGAGACTTGAAACTAAAATACTGCCATTTCCAACAATGAAATTAACAATGAAAGTGTTAAAATGTGCTGCTGGCTCCACTGTATTTTATCTTGACTGTGGAATAACAGAACCTGCAGACCTCCTTTTACCAGCTCATCCAATCCCATGTCCCCCCATTAAGGTTACATTTCATTTTGGTCAAATGGCTTGGAGTGATATTATTTCAAAATGATATTAATGCTAATCAAAATTTTTAAAACGACATACCATTATCATATCATCCCAATAAACAAAATACAACCAATCCATCATAAGCATAATATTATACTGACTAATATACTGAATATTATAATGACAGATTTCTACACAACACTTATCTAAACTTAGTTCACCTGCTTTTTTTCAGGAGACTCCACACTAATGGATGGGTTCCCTGGCCTATGGATATTGACACCAAAAACCAATGCCTTCGAGGAACTCAACTGCTGACCATTACCCATCTATTACCCACCATATTATATTCCAACCTCAAAAATTTGCCACATCAGCTAAACTTTTTGATGTCCTCTCTATCCCCTCACCTTTAAGACCTCTGTCCCCACCCTTACCTCAGCCCTCTGACCAATCCTCAGACCCATCATGCAGGCCCTCCCCTATGCTCCCCCTACTCGCTCCAGGCCTGTCTTTACATCTACCTACATTTCTGTTTGTTCAATAAAAAGACAACATGGTCATTTTTGTGAAAGAATTCATAAAAAATGTGAGTTTTTTTCTGAAAATGTTTCCATTTATCCAAAGATTATCCTCAAAATTTGTTGTGTTATATCCTATCCTCTCTAATCTCTAAAATGTGTTTTTTGTTGTTTTAGAATGTGGACCAAGAAAGAAACCATTAGCAAAATGTGAAATGACTTACTATATATAGAGACAAAAACTCAATATAATAATCTGAAGTTACTTTAATAGTAAAATGAACTAAACAACTAAATACAAACAGATTTAAAACACATGAGGATAAAAGTTGTGGTAGCAAATCATGCATTAAACCAAAGATACAAATAGATTTAAAAATAAAGAAAGAATTTGTAGTGTAGGGGCACGTTAGATCAAGAAAATGTCCAGTGTGCAGTTTTTTAACTAATTCAGCAGGATTTTTGCAGCTGAAACATCCTTATAAACTGTTTATACTTTGACCTAAATTAAGATACTTGATTTATTTTCATTCTTAAAAAAGGATGTTAAAGCCAATTATCATTTTAAAATCCTGCTTATTTTTTATATTGGTTATAATCCTACTGTTATATATACATATCATAAGTGCTTATAAACAGAAATTGCAGTTTTGAAATGCCTTAAATGTTTTAAATACAACATTTCTTAGTATATCCTGCATACAAGTATTACCCAAATGGCAGGTCTGGTCAGATTTACTTTCTTCGACAACTCAAAACACGCTGTGACCCAAAATAGCAATATCCATTGGGCCTGATTTCCTAATAGTCCCTAGAGAAGATACACTATCATTGGAGAATCTGGTTGAAATTGATATCTGGGTGGAATTGATTTCTTAAAAATAACTTGCTATTTGTTGGCAATTTCAAATCTGGACCAGATCCCTTTCAGGTTTGCGGGATCACCCAGGTTCACCTATGATAGTCTATCTACTCCAGTCTTGGAGAGATTTAAGAAATCATGCCCATTTTGTCAACACAGATTGAGTTGTAAATTTACTTTTTATCTATTGATTGGTATGGGGACTGAAGAAGTTGAATGCCAGAAAGAGTCATTAATGTTTTTGTGTGTGTCTTGAATATGTTTAAAAGAATCACAAAAGTGTCAATTTTTATTATTGTTTGGGATCCTGTTAGGGTGATTTAATTTTGTTGCATGTTCCTGTCATGTCCCTGTCATGTTATCAATGGAACAGTCCTGTCCACAGTGGAAGGCTTTTCCCTCGCTTTTTGTCTTGTAGCAAGTAAGTGGAATTCTTACCACAGTAAGGGTTTTTTATTTCTTTCCCACTTTGTCCAGAACTAAACTGGCTAGCTTTCCATTAATGTGATACCAAAATGTAGGTAAATTAAAATGTAGATAGCATAGATTACCAGCACACCACAAACAAGGTATAGGAAACTAGGCCCTGCTAAATATAACATTGAGGAACAATTTTGAACAACTTTTTGTTGACTTCAATTTTTAAGCTTATTTACACTAAAATAGGTATGCTGATTCTGAAAGTGCAGTTAGTTTTCTTCTATCACAGCAGATTTTTTCTCTACGCTTATATTAATGCGATTACTGTAGCGTGAATTTGTATAGGCTATTCATTTACACGCAAGACAGTTTGGTCAGAGGTTGTGCGCTGCTCTACATATTGAATAAATTTATTTTTATACTTACACATATATTTCCTTTCTTTCAGATCATGTCTGGCCCTGCTGTTTCTAGTTGTAAGTGCCTTAACAACCCTGATTCATTTTGTTATATCTGTGGCAGTTTCACCATTCCCAGTCAAAGGGTAAACATCATCACATTTTTAGAGCAAGCTTATTTGGCATATTTCAAAGTTAAACTTGGTGATCAAGGGTTTACGAATGTGGACTAAGGGAACACGTGATAAGATGCCATTTGGTATACCAATAGTTTGGCAAGAGCCAGGAGATCATTTCAGTGTCTGTACTTTTGTATAATGAAGACTTCAGGATATAACAAGAAAAATAAATGTAACATAGAGTATCCTTGTCTACCATCAGCTATACGCCCTGTGGTTCATTCAGATGAAATCCCAGTGTCGGTTTACGTTACACTACCCTCTCTTGAAGAACATGATTATGGTGATGAACTAGGTGACAACAATGATGAAGAGTTTGAAATTGAAGAGAACTGTTTGTAAGAGAATTGATCAGCATGAGTTGAGTGATTTGGCATGCGACTATCGAAGAAAGCTTCAAAACTCCTAGCATCAAGAGTGCATAAGAAAAACCTACTTGAAAAAGGAACGAAGGTATTGTACTTTCGAACCAGAGAAATTGCATTTCTGTAGTACAGGTTGCCATTCGAAAATTGGGCCACCGATAATGTTTACTTCAGTTTCCGGCATGAATTTCAGATTGCATATTCAATACAGGGACTGCAGTACACTGTTTGGCGCTGTTCTGCAGAAACAGCTGTTAGGTTTTGCTTGCTAAAATAAATACACGTTGAGACGTCCCTGCTGCCTGCTCCCTGGAACTGTGCCAGATGTCCATGGTGCTGCGAGAGAAAGGGTGTCTGTGTGTGGAGGTAAGTATCAAAAAAAAAAATCTGGTATTTTTTTTAAATTCGACGCACCTCCAGAGTCAACCTGTACTTAAGAACTGACAGTGGCTTTGTGTATTGCCATAACATACCTGGTTTAATGGAGGAATTGGGATTTCCAATCTATACCTCAACTGAATGGGGACTATTCATCGATAGGTCAAAGCGGAGCTTAAAATGTGCCCTCCTTCACAATGGCAATATATTTGGGTCAGTCCAACTTGGCCATTCAGTTTCTCTTTGTGAAGAATATGCAGACATAAAGAGAGTCATTGACTTGTTGCAATATCACCAACACAATTGAATCATCTGTGTTGACCTTAAAATTATATCCTTCCTTCTTGGTCAGCAACGCGGATACACCAAGTATCCCTGTTACCTGTGCATGTGGGACAGCAGAGCTTGTGAGAGGCATTAGGTGGAAAGAAATTGCCTCCAAGATCTGCCCTAACACCAGATGATCCAAAAATTCAACATGAGCCACATGTTGATAGAATGAATAATATATTCCCACCTCTGCACGTGAAACAGGGTCTGATAAAGCAGTGCGTTAAAGCTTTGCCAACGGGAGGAGACTGTTTCAAGCAGTGTGAGTCCCTGTTGGTTATCATTCAAAGCTGTCAAAGACAGTTTTCAAGGACTTTCTTGGAAACACATAAGCAAATAATTACACAGAAATTGTCCAGAAACTGCTGGAGAGCTAAAAAATGCTTGGTTGCAATATAAGCATCAAGGTGCATTTTCTGCATAGCCATCTTTCTAACTTCATGGAAAACCTTGGTGCAGTCAGTGATGAGCAAGGTGAACGATTCCTCCAAGATTTGAAGGTCATGGAAGGACGGTATCAGGGTAGATGGGATGTACATATGATGGCTGACTATTGTTGGAGCATCCGGCGAGATTGTCCTAACACTGAACATTCCAGGAAAAGCTATAAGCGTACATTGTTACCTTAACCGCTTACCCGATTAATTTTCAAATGTTTTACTGTAAAAAAAATGTTATAGAGTAATAATAAATCCTTTGTAAGAACAAACGAAATTTAAATAAACAATACATTCAAGTTAATATCTCATTATTTTTTCATTGCATGCAATTGTATCATAAAATCTGGACGTGAAAGCAAAAAACATGGGTCATTTCTGGATTCACCACCCAAAAATTTGTAGAAAACAAGTGTAAGGTCCAACTCATCAAATGTGACCCCAGTAGGGATGAGCGAGAATGCTTCTGACATTATTGCGAAAATTTCCTCGAATACCTGATGGGTCCGCAAAATTTCGGGAACCGATTTCGGGGACCCATCGCAAAAATGAGGAAATCATTACAAAAGGAGTACCGCATTCATGAATGTAGCCACGGGAATCCTCCTGTGCGAGATGCCCGGGCACTAGAGGTTAAATAAGGGCTTATCGTGCACTTGAGGATTCCCACAGCTGCATTTATGAATGCAGCTGCGGTACGCCTCCTTTCAGTGTGAGTCCAGCGGCTCTGCTCATCAATGAATGCAGCCATGGGAGTCATCTCAGGATGATTCCCATGACTTCATTTATTCATAATGAGCACAGCCGCCATATTCCTGTGACCTTGGATTGAGAATCTCAATCCAAGAACACATACTACAGGGCTGCAAGAGCAATCAGGGGAGCAGAGCTGTCAGCTCCCCTAATTGCTCTTGCAGGTCCAAAAAATTCAATCCCGATGGCCGAATTCACACAGGCCGTTCTCGCTTCACATGTTCGGTAAGCAAGAACGTCCCGATTCGCCGCAAGATCGAATTTTAAAATTTAGCTCACTCATCTCTGTTCCCCAGTGTAATGGATTGTCACATCTGCATGCCTTTTTGTTGTGCTGATAAATGTAGCAAAATAAGAATATGCCTGGTGCAATTAAACCCTAATTTATAAAAATAAATAAATATATGTAGTGGCATTTTTTTTTTAGAATTTCACACTTACTTAAACCAATAGTTTGCAGTGAACACATGTGGGGTGTTTGAACACCACTGTATTACCTCCTTTATTCAATTTAAATCACTACAAACCTAATAATGTTCCTAGTACTAAGCTCTTCGGTGCAGGGTCCTCTCCTCCTTCTGTGTCATGGTCTGTATCTGTCTGTTTGCAACCTCTATTTAATGTACAGCACTGCGTAATATGTTGGTGGTATATAAATCCTAATAAAATAATATTAATAATGTTTTAATAATCTTAGCCTGTTAGATATAATATTAAATAGGTTCACATGTTTGGTAATAATGGCAATTATGAAAATTTCAGGGTCTCTTTTCCCACTATTTCTGACACGGGAGTGTATTATTAACAAAATAATCTGGCATGGAAAAATATAGCGTATTGTAAATTGTTCAATAAAGTTTTGTATTATATATTTTTTTATGTCTTTTCTTACTTTTTCCTATCCATATAAAGCCTGTTCGAAACATGTTGTTTACAGACCTCAATAGATCAAGTTATTGAAATATTGAGCTAAATGAATAACAACAATGACTCATGGTAAATATACATGCCTTGCCAGACACTACAGGCCTAAGTTTCAATCAAAGCTATGCATGAGGACAGTGCTACTTTTCTTCTGTCTCCTTAGCTTTTTTTTTGTACTGTTGCCTAAACATGCAACTGTGCACCCACTGTCCACTGTGCAAGGACACTATTCCTTAGGACAGAGAAGAGGCTGTTTTGCAGTTATGAGGGTTTTTATCCACTTTTTGTTATTCTCTAGAAACACTGATCATAATAAAGTACCCCCTGCCTTTTTTTTAAGATTAATTGAGTGTTGCTCAAGCCAACTTGGCTAGTGCCATATGACATATAGATACAACTGAATCCAAATGTTAAATCCAATCCAAGAACTATTCTTCAATTGTTTAACCTTCAATAAAAAAAAGTAAAAATCTGTTACCATTTTATTTTTATTATTTTGTTGTGGTGGTACTAGCAGACAGACAGTGTTAAATATGCTTACCTGGCTGGCAATCCTGCAACGGCAAAACTGCCCTGCTTATCCCCTGTGGGGGTGTCACTTGCAGCAGCAATGAAGATCTAGGAATTAGTTGTCTGCCCTCTGCTCTGCAGCTTACAGCATCTCCGGCAATTTCCACATAAGATCCATCCTTCTTAGCTTCCCCAGCACATACACGGAGGCTGTGTGCAGCTGAACGTAATTTGGAATTTATGCTGCAGCCAATGAGCAGAGTAGTTCCTTTTTTGCTGCCATTGGCTAAGCCTCTTTGCTCCAATTTGCCTGTTGTAGTGTTGTTAACCTTGGCTGCTGGTGTGTTTATGTCTTGGATTTACAGTTCCTGACTCTGCGCGTTTCTGACCCTGCAATTGAATGCTGCCTGGGCTAACCTTTGGTCTGTAACCCTAACTCTTTTTTGTATTCACCCTTGGATACCTCTTCTGGTGGACTAATTACCTGTGTATGGCCCCTTGCTCTGTATTTTGTATAACTTGCCTTGTGGGAATCTTTTGTACTGCATTATCTGTGGACTCCTGGTTCTCGGTCAGTCATTCCCCCAGACACCATCCCTTTCTCTCTGAAGTCCTGGGGGCAGTCGTGTGCTGGGAGGTGCAACTAGCCTCCCGGGACTGAGCAGGGGCTTGCTAAAGGTGAAGTGTGTTGTTAGATTGGGGGACTGGTGTCTGGTGAGTACTGATGCTGGACCTGGGCCTTACAGAGATCTTTTGAACATCTATGATATAAAAAACTATGACTAAACATTTCTAATTTGTAATTATTAGTAATAACTCCCTGCAAAACACACAGACACACAAACAAGAAAACACTCTTTGCCCGTGTTGCAGTCTGGCAAAACTCAGGAACTGACACATTATGAAAAAATGCAAAAAAAATTCTTGCAATATTAAAAAACCTACATTTTTTATATGATCTTTTAATGACAGGCTTCATTAATTGTCTAATTACTGCCTTTTATCTGTTGCATTTACCACATTGTCCAAGTGGTGACGTTACCCAGAGCTTTCCAAAGTACATTTAACGATTCACATAATTCTTTGCCCCAAGGAAACTTCTAATCTAATGCTCTTAACACAGTAAAACAGTTTGAATAGAAGCCTATTACTCAATTACCCATATTGGAGAGATTGAGTAAATGTAAAAATATTCATTGTAGTTTACTATATAGTACTAATACAGGGATTAAAAAATTAGAAAAAATTATTCTGTTTGCTTTCATTTTCATTTTCATTCCCTCATCCTGGGGAATAAACACAGGGATACATTGTACTTCTTACCCTACTTTCTTCTTACTTCTTACTTTTATTCACCTTTGAGGGTCCAGCACAGTCCAAACACAGGATCTTACCACAATCCCTTCCAACATCAGTTGTTTCTGCTGGTGTTTACTTTTTTTTGCAGAGGGTCAAGTGACCAGCACATATGGCTGTCAGACCTTAATTCACACACCAACCTCTATTGCCATTCAACTCAGCCTTATAAGCACTGCTTTATTTAACATCACACCCAATGCCTTAGCATCGCAATGCTAAGCAAAATTCGGGGAGGAGGGAGCATATAAGAGAGATGGGCTGCTTCTTGAATGGTAGTGCTTTATGCTAGTGCCAGAGAGTTTTCTTTTAACCACTGTTGCAGATTTAAAAAAAACTGTCATAATCATTAACATATATGTAGCATGACTGTATTATGGTATTGATTTAAAAGGTCTTTAAACTCATATCACCCAGTACTTTTTGTAGGAGAAAGCAGGAGGAAAAACATACAAATCCACTAAAGGAAAACCAATGTAAGTAATGCCCTAGCTAAGAAAAAACTTAGCAGTTTAGCAGTTGTAATAATTATTGTGGATTGCCATGGCCAATTTATATTTCATCATAAAGGTAAATGTGTTTATATCTTGGCTTACAATCTGCCAACAACTCATGCACAAGAAACTGTCAATTAAACTCCTTCAACATAAGTACAAGTGTTGCCAATTATCCCTTTAATTATTCAACATATAAATTATCTAGCTCTGCTGCTGATTAGAACTATATCCCACATGGTTTTATTTGCCACTTTTTAATTACATGTGTTAGTAATTAAAGGGATAAGTTGCCAAAAACAAGCACATTCCTTGGCCTAGACACTTCTATGGATGCTTGGAAACAAATATTTCTGCAGCAATGCAAACATCCTAGGAACCGTGATGATGAAATACAAATAACGATTTTGTCCACTTGTAATGTTTTGTCTTATTATAGCCATAAAAAGAAAGATTATCATTTGATGTGAACATTCTTCAGTTGAGCAGTGTGTGCTAAACACTGATATACCTGATAAAAAATTCCATTGCCTTAAAATGTGCGCCTGATACAGAAGTGTTCTGCCATTTTGTGCTGTCTTTAACAAAAGAGAATGTGTTACTATATTTGCAGCTCTTCTGGGCTGGGATACATGTGCAGCCTATTCATTTAGAATGGCATCCCATCATACAAGTACACTACATACCAAAGAACCTTCACTTCAGCGCAAATACTGTAAATCTGCTACAACAGTGGTTTCCAACCTTTTGCAGCTCACATTCTACTAATCTCACAGACTCTGAACCGCGCATGCACAGGAAGACGTGTGTAACTCAAAGGGTAGAAACTTCCCCCCAGAATGACATCATAATGCCAGAAACCACCCACCCAGGTTCAGACTTGCGATGGGAGAGTGGGCGGGTTGTGTCCAGAGACTTTGGAAAGATTTGAACTATAATAATCTCTCCTCTTTCAGTCTCTACTTACAAGCAGTGTGAGAATTGGAATAGTTTTGAACTTCCTGAACATGCAATATTGATTACTCCCTTTAATCTTAAAGTAGAACTATCATTAACCACCTGGGCGTTACACTGATGTCTAGATTTCTGTACCAAAAGCGGTACACTGTTTTTCATGAAATTTTTTTCAGTGTAGACCTGTAACTTACAGAAATATGTCCGAACAAGGGTATAGTAGATATCATGAATATAAAAAAAGTTTGAAAAACAATCATGTAAAAAAAAAAAAAAAGAACTTACTTTTAATAAAATTAAATAAAAAACACAAAAATCAGCTTAAACAAGAATATATAAATAAATCAAAAATACTGAAAATGCAATCATTTGGTATACTGTATAGTAATCCATTTTTCTAAAACACCTCCCTAGTGTGGTAAATTTTAAAACAGAGTCCAACGTCACATAACTATAGACAAAACCACATAAATATATTTTGTATTATTTTGTATTGTATTGGATACAGGACTTTGTATTGAATCCAATACAAAATATTTGAATTTCCCGCTACGACCCCCATCGACGGCTGCATGCATGGACATCATCAGGAATCGCTGAGGGACGCGTACGCGAACGCCGGGTGTTCTAATTCTTTCCAAACTTCCATGCAAAAAGTGTTACATTTTTTGCATGGAAATTCATTTTAGATTGTAGGGTTTAATTCACCGAATTACTCAATAATTACTTATAATTGACCGAATTACAACGAATTACCGCATAACTCACCAAAATATGTCCAAAATTTTATAAATTTAATAATAAAATTTTTTTTTTATAAAACTTAAAAAAAAAAAATCTTTAAATAAAAATTAAAAAAAAAAAAAAAAAAAAAGTGTATATTGTAATGTATATGTACAGTAGCTTATATAATATATATATATAATAAAATTATATATATATTATATAAAGATTTCTTTGTATTGGACTCAATACAGCTTTTTTGTATTGAGTTCAATACAAAGTTTTTTGAATTTCCTGCCCCGTCACCGGGAAACCCTGGTGATCGTCACTGCACTTGCCGGGAGAAGACTGAAGAGGACGGACTTGTCGGGGGAGCTGCAGGGACCAGGTAAGTATATTCTTACAGTTGTAATCCGATTGTCATACAATGTATGACAATCGGATTGCAATATAACGCTTGTTTAACCACCTGAGAAAAGTTCGGGTTTAACACTTTTTGCAAGTGTTTTTACCCCGAACCAAGGTCGGGTTAAACGGCTGGGTGGTTAAAAAAAAACAATAACATTTACCTTTATAGATGGAAAGCCGTCAATCCCTCTGTGATCCTAGTCTAGTCAGTTCCACACTATCCCATCTTGCTTCTTCGTCGCAGCATGGACTGAACACCGGGCACCGCCATCTTCTTCCTCTTCTTCTGGGTCCTTCCTACATCACCCAATCTCACACTGCACATAAGCAAGTTCAGATGACGTGCTCCTGGAAAAAAAGTGTAGAGGAAAGCTTCTTCTGTGTATGCCCAATGTCAGTCATGCGCAGGAGGAGCAGCCCGTAGCCTCCTGGGATATATGAAGTAGGTATCCTAGGAGGCTGCGGGCTTCCCATTCAGTCTTTAAAGCTGTGGCAGTATATGCAAAAGGGGAGATATCTCCCCTTCCATTTAAAAAAACAAAAAAAAACATTTTTTTTTTACTTTATTTAATAGGGTTATCCACCCTTTTATATTAACTAAAAATGTGGTGATAGGTTTGCTTGGACTTTGTAAAATATCTATACAGATTTTAGCAGACAAATAGTTATAAATAGATTTTGAAATGCTAACCATACATTCACCATGTCAGTCTCCATTTGGTCAGTTAAGGCCAGAGCACAAGCCCTCTGAAAGCCAGTATCTGGTTTAAAAAAAGTTCCATGCTTCTTCGTTTTTCAAATTTATATTTGTTTTTCATAATCTATTACATCTAAAGAATCACTTAATTGTACTTGTAGTTACTAAAGAATTTTAAACAGGGTTGCTTTATGCAAAATCTTGAAAGCCTGGCAGCACTAAGTAATTTATAACTGTAAATTAATGTTTATGTCCTTAACTGTACATTTTAGTACATAAATATTTCATTTAGCTAAGACATGTGGAACCCCCAAAAAATATCTAAACCAAGGCTTGGGCTTTTAGCTTCACTGCTAACAGTATTACAGCATGAACCTCTGTGGAAAGAAAATGCTGTAGCAAAGTAATGTATTATTATTAGGTATACTGTACAGAGAGCTTCAATGGCATTTGACATGAACCAGAGTTAAAAGAGCTACTGGTGATTTCCTACTACTGGAAGCACATACCAAACACTGTTTTCTTAAATAACATCTTTCAACACTGAAATCATGGATTCCATTATCCAGAGTTAATGTATAATGTAAACCAACTGTCACTCTATCAGTTCTGTAAAGGAAATGAAGACTATTTCTGGATCAAAACTTCCTTCTAATTTAAACTAGTGTGCCAGTCTGGCTTCTTTATGTAAAATCTTCCAGAGATGAAACGCTTAAAATGAAACCTGAATTGCTAGCCTGCAAAACAGTAAAACATAATTCAAGCAGTTGTATGTTTGCATCATATTGTATGTCTGTTTTTTTTCTATTACCTTGCAAAGATTTGAACTACTTTTTGCTTTTTACGTCATGTCTATAATTGTGTATGATTTACGTGGAACTTTTCTCACAACTTTTTGCTTTATGGTATATTTTATTTTTTGCTTTATTTGGTATATTTTTCTTATGGTCTTTATGGCACATGGAAGCAATGAAAAATCTCCCCAGTGGAAACATAAGCAGCAAACAAAAACCTGGCAGTGGTTTTAACTTTTCAGTAGCTTGCATAAAAATATTTTTTTTTTGTCTGGGCCATTTTATGTGACTTGGAGAGAAAGATGTTAAATAGATAGAGAGAGATGTTAAAAAATGCAAATAATTTATTTCACAGTTCTGTGTGGTCCCTAAATCCAGTGCTTGCTGTAATTTACTAAGGTTCATTATTGGAAATCCCACCTAAAACACCATATGATGTAAATAAATACTTTATTCTAGATTTGTCAACTTCTTGAAAACACCTTGGTTTGAACACAACAGCAGCAACCCCAAAAAGATGTTTTTTTTGTTTTTTTTTAAATGGAGGTAATTCCAAGGTTGCCAAGTAGCTGGGACTTTTATCACTCACCTAATTTGCCTTGCCTAGTTTGAGCTTGTGTGGGGCAGTCACATGCCAACTTGAGACTTCAGTAGACCTTGCCCTGTATGGTTCACAGTAGTAGAGTAGTTTAATAACAATATTGCATCTTTTTCTTGGGCAGCACAGTACATTTTGTGGAGCTTAGAAGGTTTAGAAGATTTTATATTTGAAAATGTAGAGGCAGTGTCCTTTAAAGAAGTAAGATCACAAGAAAACAGTGGTGTAGAAAGAGAATGATATGCTGCAGGTAACAAATGGTGTTCAAATCTTGTAAATTCTGTCTGGAACTTCACACTTGTCCTGTTTGAGCTAACCAAAAATAGTTCTTTAAGTACAAAGTGGGCAGCCACTGCCTGTTGTATAAAATGAATTACTGCTGCATTTACTTTTAGTAAGCTATAGACTGGTGGTCATCAGTAGACTGGTGGTCATCTGGCTTTAACACTTATGTCCTTAATTTTGTATTTTACAATACTAAAACAAAGTGCTTGTGACAACAAGTAATACAAAAACTAATCCCCTGATAACACTTCACATAATGTTGTATTGTATACATGAGCAAATAAAATCAACAAGAATTTGGCCTGAATTTGCTATAAAACGTGTCACCCTAATCAGAGATAGTTACTTGTTCAATAATGTACAAACTGCCCTACTGCAAATGTTTTCAAACACACAATTGTTAACTTATTGTGTCCAATAAAAGCTAGCCTAGACCTAAACTCAAATTTTTTACTTTACATAAAAGTTGACAACCCTTTTATTTAAAGTAAAAATGAAAAAAAAAGGGGTACGGGGGGCGTGGCCTAGCTGGCTAGCAGGATGGCCGTGTAATCTGTGTGCTATCTGGACGCCGATCGCAATCCACTGAATCCCAGGCACATACTCACCCATCCATGGGCAAGCAGCGGAAGGCAAGAGTGGGGAGACTCCCCCCTACCCCAGCAGCGCTCCAGCAGTCCTCCCAGCCCTCCATACGGGCTTATATTAGGGATCCCTCGCCGGCGTCCCCTGCGGCCTCCGGGATGGCGCCTTCTCCTTCCCCGCACACGTGGCATCGGGGAGAACGCGAACGGGCTCCTGATCCGGATGGCAGATATCTGCGCTCCACTACCCGCCCTGCACCAGGCAGCACTGAGGGATCAGCTTCCCCTTGCAATCCGGGGACGCCTGCTTCAGAACCGGTGAGTCCTATAGACCATGAGGGGGGCCAGTACTCACCCGCGGCCTCGCCATGCGGTGACGCCATCAGGCCTGCAGATCTCCCTGATTCATCCCCAAGCAGGGACATCCCTGCAGCGTTTCAACAACAAGATACCCCTTCTTCACGGGGCTTGTCATCAGGGGGAGCCAGGAAGCCTTTGGCTATTAGACCCCCGGCAGACACTATGGAGACCTCCTTTTTGGATATGCCCTCCACTTCCTTTAGGGATCCTGGGGTGGAATATGGCACCTGGGGGCCCGGGGCCAAGACGGGCCAAAGCCAACACAATCTGAAGATGAAACATAAGCAGGTGGACTCCCCCAATACCCCTTGGCATCAGTACCTCCAATCCCTGCCCACCAAGGAAGACTTCCAGAAATTAGTAATCGACGTACAGGCAACTTGCCGCACTGAAATTGGGGTCTTGCGGGCTGACTTACATTCTTTAGCAGGCAGAGTAGATGACATGGATACAAATATACAACAGGCCAATGAAGATATTACGTCGCTTTCACACAAAACTGGGGAGCATGATCAGAAAATATGGGAACTCCAACATCTGATAGAGGACTTAGATAATAAATCCCGTAGGAATAATATCAGAGTACGAGGTCTACCTGAAGCCACTCGAGACTCTGACCTTAAACCAGTGTTGCAAGCTTTCTTTGCTCGGGTATTGGGACGCCCTACCCCCCTGAGATGTACAAATTTACAGAGCCTTTAGAGCCTCCAAACAGCCGGGGACTGCAACCAGACCCAGAGATGTTATTTGCCAACTGATGGATGCAGACCTGAAAGATGCAATCATGTCCACTGCCAGGAACATGCGTAACCTTGAGGCAGACACACTACTAGCCCGTAAATTGCGGGATATGCAACTCCACGCCTCTCCAGGGGCGGTCAGGGATGAGAGCGGGAGGGTACGATATGACCCCTCCCACATTGCTTCCTGTTTCGAGACCTATTACTCGAACCTATACCAAACGGTTCATTGCGCCCAGACCTCTTTGGGTGCTTCTTTAAGGCCAAAAAAAGATTCATATTTGGAACAGGTGGCCCTTCCTAGACTCGAGTCGGATCACATGGAGCAACTTAATAAGCCCATCACAGAAGAGGAAATCACGAAAATTATTGCCCAATTACCATCCTCTAAAGCTCCTGGTCCGGATGGTTTGCCATATCTCTATTACAAAACGTTTCTGCCAGAGCTTTCCCCATTTTTACTGAATCTTTTTATTGATTTTTTGAAAGGCAAACCGATCCCCCCCTCCATGTTGGTCTCACACATAACGGTGATACCGAAACCAGGCAAGGACCCACTGGATTGCTCGAGCTATAGACCAATAGCTCTCCTGAATTCTGACCTAAAAATTTTTACAAAAATTCTAGCCTCTAGGCTGTCCTGGTTCCTTCCCGCTCTCATCCACGGGGACCAGACGGGCTTCATCCCGTATAGACATGCGAGTGACAACACCAGAAGAGTTATTAATGTCATTGATATTATAAATAAGCGAAGAACCCCGTCTCTGATACTTAGTCTGGATGCTGAAAAGGCCTTTGATCGCCTCAGCTGGCCCTTTATGTTAGCCACACTGAATAAAATGGGATTTGGTGGCCCCTTTGTTAAGGTGATCAAATCTTTATACACGGCTCCTTCCGCCTCGGTTAAACTGCCCCATGCTTCCTCTACCAGGTTTACCATTAAAAATGGGACGAGACAGGGGTGCCCATTGTCACCTCTGCTCTTGGCGTTGTGCATAGAGCCCTTAGCAGCCAGTATCCGCTCCAATCCTAGTATTTTTGGGGTGCCAGTAAAAAAGAAAACATACAAACTTTCTCTATACGCAGATGACATTCTTCTGACCTTGTCCCAGCCGTTAACCTCCCTTCCCAATTTATGGAGAGAATTACAGGAGTATGGTGAAGTTTCGGGATTTAAAATTAATTTTTCTAAAACGGAGGCAATATTTTGGTTCTGTCCCCTCATTCAAGGGTATTGGTCAAGGGTCAATGACCTAATATCGGCCGTGGTTCAGCTACCTGTACCATTAGATCCTCTATCTCATCTCTTGGGTCAACCCATCCCAATACTACCACATGTATCTAGAAAATTGGCAACTCATATATTAGTTGCAGCACGAACATTGATCCCCTCCAGATGGAAGACGACCTTGCCTCCTTCCATGGAAAATCTTTACGTACGGATCCAAGAGATTCGTCTAATGGAGTATCTTACAGCACTCCTTAGAAACACAGTGGCTAAATTTGAAATGGTTTGGGAGGCATGGGATCGCTATTATGTTGATCTGCCCAGTTAGTGCCCCCAGCTTCTCTCTGATTTACTAATGTCACACTACCCTTTCTTTGTTCTTTTTGCCTCCACCTTTTAAGATGTTTATATTATGTGTTATGTCTAGAAAACGGGTTATTGCACCTTGAAATTCAGTAATGATTTGTTACGCTGGAAAATGTTATTTCCCTTTTGTGTACCACCCTTTTCCTTTTTGTATCCCGTTAAAATCTTTCAATAAAAATACAATTTCAAAAGAAAAAAAGGGGGTACAGCTCCACCGCGGCGATCAAGTGCAAAGCCTCCGGGGATACCTAAGGTTTACCTTCCAGGAGGCTGTTGGCTGCTCTTTCTGTGCATGCCCTGATTTTGCGCATGCACAAAAGGAGCCCTTTCTCTAATGGAAAAATAAAATTGCTAATCTCACTCATGCACAGTCCCAACACAACTTCCAGTACCCAAAGCAGTAAAAGAAAACTGCAGTATTGGTACCTTAACATCCAATGTTTTACCTAATAACAGCAAAAAATACTTCAGAGACTGAAATGGTAGCGGGAACTTTTATTACTGGGTAATACATATTGACCAATAGCATGCCTACCAGGTGGCAAGTAACAAGCGACAGATAACCCTCATTATTTGAAAAGAAAAAAAAATTACATGCGGGGGATCAGTATATTCTATAGATGTATAGTTCAAAAATTAGCATTTATCCTGATCTTTCAAACACAGCTACTTTTTATTGTCATCAGCTAGGTGATTTATTGTCAGCTCAAATTGCTGGCTTGAGAGAGGGATGGAATGGTTGTCACATCCTTTTTTTCCCAAGACACTCTGGGTTTTGGTGTCAAATAACGTGATGCAAATCTGCAGGACAACAATTTCACTCAGCCTTGCCCAAGCCCTTTATTCCCTTTTGAACAATTTGTGAAATTGCGGCCAAATACCTTCTAATCCTGGCTCCATGTCCCACTACATTACATTGGTTTATATAGTAAATTTGTAGATGGTAGAAGCCTTGCATCCCACTGAAAAAAAACTTTTTGTATCAATAACCTTTGCATTAATCCCTGTGTGTGCACCCAGGCCCTTCTGCTTGACAGGAAGGGCAGGTAATATACATATGTGTGCCTATGTATACATATATACATAGGCATTAGTATCTATGATTAAAGTATTTACACCTGTTTATCCGTATTTACCATTACAGATGTATCTGGTGTTTAATACAAGTGAGCAGAAAGAAAATAAATCCAAGTTGTATAAAGGCAGCATGGAGGCTGTCCAAACCCATTTTTCTGTTCCTTTCCCCTCTGTGCTGGGAAAACATCAAACTTTTAATGCACAATGGGAAAAAAAATATATAACTGTGTAAAACTTTGGGTAAAGGTGTGATTTCCCTTAGGTAACGGTCAAAATGTGGGATAAGGGGTGAATTTGTATGCAACAATAGGAAAAAATTACCGGTGTAAAACTGGGTATAAATGGTTGATTTCATTTTCTTAAGGCTAGGTACACACATGCAATTGTTCTTGTCTGATAATTGGCTCAGAGCTGATATCAGGTGATAATCTTACGTGTGTACAGCGCTCGTCGTCCATCGTCCGAATGACCGTCCTGTCGGATCCACGGACCATGGACAACGAACATCGAAGATCTTAATGGAAGTGAAGGGGGAGAGAGCACAGCAGGGTGTCACTCTGTGGTTCGCCCCTTCCCTTCTCCATAGAACAGAACGGTGCTGTATGTACAGCACACGTTCATGCATTGTGCATTTGTTTGTTGTTGGAAAGGTTCGTAAAAGATCCTTTCCAACGACAATGACTGCAAGTGTGTACATAGCCTAACAGTCATTTCCCAAATACTCCCTGCAAAGTACTTTCTCATAACAATATAGTAAACTGCACAAGTGTCATTCCTGATGCTGACTGCAGCCTTCGGGAGGGCTGGGAGCTCGAATTCTGAGTTCTTTTCCAACGACAGAATACAAGAATGTCAGAACTATCTGACCACCATTATCTTTTAGATCTAGCCTGCCCTTGAGAAATCAAATAATAATAAAGTGGAGAGAAAAGAAATAGGAGATTTATGGCTTAAACATTTATCAATTTTATTTTACATCATAATATATTACAGCATTATGATATCTCAAAAATGCAGCTGCAAATAAGAATCAAAAATATGTTATGTCAAAAAAACTATAAGGGAAGTGTAAATTAATTTTTCGTGTGGCTTTTTAAAAACACAAGGCTTCCCAAAATCAGACAGATATACTGATGGACCTGATTTAATAAAGCTCTCCAAAGCTGGAGAAGGTACACTTTCATCAGTGAACCTGGGTGATCCAGTAAACCTGGAATGGATTTCTTAAAAGTCATTTGCTATTTGTTAGCAAATGTTTTCAATCTGGACCAGATCCATTCCAGGTTTGCTTAATTACCCAGGTTCACTGATGAAAGTGTATCTTCTCTCTAAAAAGAGCTTTAAAAAATGAGGTATGATGTACAAAGAGTCAGAAAATGACTTGGACAAGCTCTGACATAAGTGGTCATTTTATGAATTGTAGGTTTAGAGCACAAAATGCAAAGGCAACAAGAGTTGATTGCGGAGCCCTGCTTTACCCATCTCTGGTGTTTACCAGCAGCCCTGCTGTATTTCTATGGGGATGCTAGGGATGTCTTTCAGTGTGTGAGAAGGCTCGTGAAACAGTGGGGAGTGGGGAGGGAGGCAGAGAGGGCGGGAGGGCAGTCTGAGGTGAGCAGTGCTGGGTAGCCAAGTCAGTTCAGGCTCGGTGTCGGGGTTCAATTACCGGGATAGCTTTGTACAGATTAGCAGTTCGTTTTCTTGTGCAGCACGTCATTCTTCTATGTCAGGTGAACTGTAGCTTTCCTGTCACTATAGTCATGTAGTGCAATGTCTGTGCAATGTTCTGCCCTTCAATGGCCCTGATTCATCAAGAAGGTCGCTCGCTCATCGGTTTTCGCGATCTGAAATCGGAAGCCGTCGCGCAACTCAGCAAACTGGATGAGCTTGCGGCCGGAGCCGTGCATCACTGGCAGCTTTACACTGGCGAGCTTGCATGAAAAGTCACTGTTGCCCTAAAAAATCATTCTTTCTAATGGTACACATATTACCCTTAGCCCTAAAAAAAAATGTTTGCTCTGTTGAAATGTTTAAAACATAAGAAAAAAGCATATTTTAAAATCACTTATTTCTTTTCTGTTAGGCAAGAGTTACTTCAACTCCTCTACATAGGCGCCTATATAAAAGCTTACGATGCCTGTTCGAATAAGCCGCTCGCGGGTAAATCCCGCGACTATGTCGCGACTGACCGCGCGCAAAGCCATCGGACTAGATTTTTTCACAAAAGTCAACAGCACACACACGTTCTTTTGTTTGCTTCTTATGTATATGTGTGTATATATATATATATAT
>NC_092862.1:95119247-95209671 GCF_032062135.1 Pyxicephalus adspersus
ATGTCTTCCAAGTAGAGGTCTCAAGAGGGAGCTCCATGGTGTTCTCACCTCGGTCCCTCACAATCTATAGACCTCATCACTAAAAACACACATCATTCATGCTGTTGGCAGCTGTTTCAAGGGAGAGGCCAAGTTGCTTAAAAACTGAACTTTCTGTCACCCCGTGTTTGTCTCATAAGAAACATATAAAATTAAAAAAAAGAAAACTTTTCTCAGTACTGTAGGTGTCTGTATGCATTATATGTAGTATGTATGTATTATATGTGTATGTAAGTACTCAAGTACTGCCATCAGCACCTTGAATAGTGCCAGAGCAAAGTCCTTTAGAGAAAAGTCCAAATGTGCCCCTCCATTGAGCTGGTAATTACTTTAGCAGCATAAAATGTTTTTGTTTTATTTAGTTTTTGTCTCACACCAAACATCACATATAATATTAACCTCACAATCAGTCAAAAAAAACTAAAACTGTCAGTGTCATCAGTGATATACCTAATGTATGGTAATGAGTCACATGATTTAGTGTGATGATATTGGTATTGGAATGATATGATATTGCAATGAAATGGTATTAGAAATCAAACATCTAAACAAGTTCCACCTATTTATATCATCAACAATGGCATCCATTATAATGTAATCTACATTTACATCTGTTGTTGTAGACTCTGTTGTACAGTCATCACTCACGTAACATGGTGTAATCATATCCCACTCATTTTTATGAAGTATGCTACGTAATATGATGTTATTGGTGGCATTAGGGTCATGTGTTATTATTTTTATTGTAACACTTTTTAGAAGTAATTTTGCTGTGACAAGTGATGAAAATATTTCACAGTTTTCAAAGTTAGTGATGGTGAGACAGCCATCACAAAGTGTTCCCAGGCATGAGTTCGTAGTATACCTTGCTTTGAATGTAAAGGATGTTCCTTGTTGAGCCATCAATATTCTTTCAGAAATAAATATTCAAAGCATTTCTACTGAACAATGTTGTAATTCAACCATTCACCAATGCTTTTGTTTCTCTTTCAACACTATCTAGGCTTTCATTGGAGATTATGAAGTTTTCATCCGTGCCCCTATAGAATGCTGGATAAACATAGCTAAAAGGGAAGATGTGCCTGCTGCCTACCAGCAAAATTTTACAAGATCTTTTCTAGACCTCATCTCTCTTATCTCATATGATTGATATGTCAAATACATTTGTCATCTCCTGCAGAATTAGACAAAACAATGTATGTCAGCTGCCTGCCCTACTGCAAATGTCCAGGAAACGCAATCTAACTACAGCTTTCATCACCTAATGCTTTCATTCCCTCCATGTTTTCTGTAAAGAAAAATACTATACTAAAAAACACACTTACCACTGTGTGCATATACATGCAAATGCCAAAAAAGTGACATTTTTATTGTTTTTTTTTGTTTGTTTTAAAGTATAAGACATTCTAATAAAGGAATTGTGTCATTGTTCCCCTAATGGATTAGGGATAGGAAAATAGGATTAGGAATCCTAAAAATTAAAATAAATTAAAAATAAAAATTAGGAATCCTAAAAATGGATTAGGAATAGGAATAGGAAAACTGAGTAATCTAGTTTACTACAACTGATAATTCTATCTTGCATTAAGCTAAGCAAAGACAGGTGTAAAGATAGCAAGGCTAAGACCAAATTTTATAGAAAATCATATAAACCTTTAAGTATCTGAAGTGAAAGTTTTAGGTACAATGGTACGTTATTCTATTATTGTAAACAGAATTAGTAGGTTTATTACCAATTAAAAAAAAAAAAGTTTTGAGATTTGTACTTTCTTTCACAATGTTTCTATTTCATTTTTTGTAATCTTGATTTTCTTCTTTATTCATTTTTGATACATTCTAAATTTTCAAATGAAGAAAGTGGACCTCCATTTATATATTATTGAAATTCCCTTTTCTGATTTCTATTTTTATTTGAACATTAGATGAAAGCCACATAGGTTTGTATTTTTAGCCTTTTATATGGAAATATACAGTATTTGCATCATGTTTGAATACAATAGACTTGAATTTTTATTATTCTGTTTTCTTTGATGACAATATGCCTTCCCAGTCTTAGTCATGGAGAACAGTCCCTAGCACTGGCTTAATATGCTCTGAGTGTTTTTATCTTTCTAGTTTATACTTCCCATCTACAACCCAAATTAAGTCCAACCATGGTATGACCAAATAGTAGAAGTCATCTGTGTTGTCCCTGCTTCTGTGCCACTGATATACACTATGTTCAATATTATTGGTTACACACAAACACATACTGTCAAGTGTAGCAATACACTAAAATATACACCATTTAATGGATCTACATCATAGGGTTATCAACTAATACATTTTTTTACTTTGTCTAAATGTAAAGGTCAAATGAATACATTAAAATGAAAACAGGTTTAACATTTTTACTCTGATATAACTGAAATCCAAGCAAATTAGTGTGGTATAACTTTGTCAGTGCAGTTTTTTTTTAGTAAGATTTGTCAGGCCAGTTTTTTTTAGTAAGATATTAGTTATGATACTGCCAATGGCAGAAAAAGTACATGGGTATGGTGGCATTATAATGAGGTTGAATTTTTAAAGTGGTTTAGGCTTCATGTCATTTAATAAGCTAAGTGAGTTAAAGCTTCCAGAGTGATAACTCAGTTTGCTAAGTGTGGGTCCATTGCTTTGCACAAAGGACATCCCACAATTTTAATATGCTCTTTCCAATTGTGTTTTAGGTTTACTATGGTTAAACACTGGAAAAAACTATATTTTTAGATACATATTTTTCACAGACTATACTTCTGGACAGTTTCACAGCTACACAGAAAAATCCATCTTGTGCCATAGAGCAATAAATGAAGTCTGAGGGTCTAAAATTGTGGTCAGAAGCCATGTTGAATGAGTCTGGGCATTTTAGCCAACATTTGTTATGTTCAAAGTGAAAGTTATTAATTATTGTGCTTCACTGTTAGTAGAATTTGCTGCTGTGTACTGTGCAAAAATAGACATAGATGTATGTCATACTCACTGCAAAACCAAAGGAGGAAGGTTCATTGGAGATTGCCAAATGTCTGTTCAACAAAGTATTTGTGCCAAGTGACATTTTCTGGCGTTATACATGTTGTTACAAAGGTTTCATGAAAGTGCTGCAGTTGAGCATTACCAAAGCAGACATTGTCACCTTGACCCCTTAGGAGCTGAGCATTTTCTTTGAATTTCAGTAATCAATTTAATAAGGCAATGTAACTAAAAAATACATGAAATTACGAAGGTTAATTAATTGTTTTATTTTAGAAATAGTAATTTTTAGAATTTAATTTTAGTATTTAATTAGAACACTATATTGATCTGTTTTTATCTTTATAAACATTTTCTTTGTTACAGAGATAAGTAAAAGATTTCATTTTTAAATAACTATAACATTGCATGTTTTTTTTTAACTTGTGCCAAAGACCTTCAGAAGTCTGGTACCTACTCGACTGTGTTAAATTTCCGTAAAAGTACAGTTCAGCCGACACATGAAAGATTAATGATGGATGTCATGACTCTTCGTGTAATGCATAGTTTGGATACTTTGGGATTACATTTAAAAGAAGTGTAAGGTCGATTATTGTCATTTCAACAAACCATGTCAATAATTACAACCTCACTGACAGGAAAAATTAACCTAGTGATGAATTTGTGCTCTAGTGACTTGTGAAGCAAGTCATTTGCACGCAAGGTCTAAAAACTGGGATATTAAGGCCTTTACCCTGAACATGGGCTTGCTGCAGTCTTTACTTTAGAAAAAAATGTATGCACAATATACTGAGAGAACAATATGTTTTATTACATGACACTTTTTAAAAAATATTTTTAATATATATTACATATCAAATATATTTTTAATATAAATATTATTTTTCATATTGTAATTTCTTTTTCAAAACACAAAAAAACTCCTTTGCTTCTCTACTGATTAGTATTTATTGCCCTCTTGTGCCTTGAGTTATATAATTTTTATAGTATTATTGGCCTGAATTCACACTATTATTTAAGTGATACCCCCCACCCCCTAAACAAAGGTTAATATTGGAACAAATAGTTTTTTTTTTTCTACATTGTTTCAGGTGTTTTCTAGTGGTAGCATTTATGAGCATTTTCCACATGTCACATGCAGTCCATGAGTGGTTTGTCTCTTCAACTGCCTCCATTGACATGAATTGGATCGTAAGGTAACAATTAGGACAATGCACCTGCACACACATCCAATGTTGTGGCCGTTAAATTGAACACCCTGGGTTTCCAATTGGTCCACCATGTATCCCCTACTCACCTGACCTGGCCCCTTCGGACTATTATCTTTACCCGAATTTGATGAAACACCTGAAGGGGCAACGTTTTGAGGACATTTCTGACGTCAAAGATGCTGCTGAGAGCTGGTTTGCAGCCCAACCAAAGGACTTTTATTTGAACGGTCTAGAAAAGCTGCAACTACGCTGTACCAAGTGCATCAGTCTCAGGGGGAAATATGTTGAATAAATGTGTTATTTCATAATTCTGGCTTTCTTCTTTCTGGGCAAAGCTAGGAACTTCCAGGCACCCCCCTTGTATATGGTCTGGTTGTTCCAGATCATTACAATAAGAAAATAAATATTTAAACAAACATATAATAAGAATGCAACAAGCAAAAAAAAAACCCTGTCCACTCTACCTTTCAATCTGAAGCAGCTGTTCTCAAACTGTGGGTCACTACTCACAGGGAAGGTGGAAGAAAGTCCTCTGATAATACAAACAACTCTGTCGTATTTAGTGCCAGGAGGTCTCTTAGAATTTCCAAGTCCTCTTTCAGCATCAAGTCCTAACCTCATGTATTGCATGAACAATTTGTTTTCAGAGGCCTAATTGGTGGCCATTCTAGCGGTGCTGAAAATATGTGTCAAAGTATGTAGAAGGGTGAAAGATACACAGGAGGTGCTATACATAATGCCTACCAAAGCCAATACCTAGAGCTGGCCCAAGGCAGCCTGCAGCCCTGGAAAGAAGCCTGGACAACAGCAGGTACAACAGATTACTCATAAATATTTCAAGAGCTGAATATGTGGGATGGGGGAAGGCAGGTAATAGCATAAACCATAAGAAATAAGTTCATATTTGAAAGCAAAATATTGTGGAATACAGAAAGCTAAAGGAAGAATGCAGGAACATAAGGTGAGAGTGTATCTGCAAGGTCAACCATTATTCTGTGCCTGGTTTTCAAATAGGGTTTAATTTTGAGGCAATCCTGCAATAACTAAGAGTTGTTAAATATACGTTTGCATTTACGTTCCAGAACAAGCAATATGTGTTTACAAGGGTTTCCACAAGTTTTTACACATTAGTTCAAGTGTTTTTTATCAAGCATTAGCAAAGTTTTACCAGACACTTTCTATCCTTATTTTCAGTGTTTTTTGAATCCCATAAAAATCTGCAGAGTAAATGTGGAACAACAAAGGTTGTGATTGAATCTCCAGACAAAACGATATGTACGTGTATTTCCAGTGTTTCCCCCAGCCCTTTTTAGCCGCTCCACCCAGCACTTTTCAGTAACCTCCTGGCTGTTTTTGGGTGGCTACTAAAAAGTTAAGACACAATACATATTTAATTAATTTTTCCTTGTATACACACTAATCTTGGCAACCTTTACCTTCTTGTACCTAAGAAGAAACAGAATTGTCAGCCTAGGAAAGAAAGCATGTTAGGACTACAGAACACCTTCATGTTCATCTCCCTAACATATGAGGGAGGTGTTCTGTAATTCACAGAGAGGATTACTGGGCAGCACCTATATCACCATGAATGCATAGACAGAAAAACACACTGTATCCCTGTCAGAATTACTAGTTTTATTTGTACATTAACAGATATCACATGCTCTAAATGATATATCTTAAGGACCAAAATGAAGCAAATAGGTGAAGTAGGGTATTAAAGATTATACACACCTAAGACAAAGGACATTTTAAACACAAAACTAAAGGAAACATGTTAATAAGTAGGTATATATGTAAATTTTAAAGAATACCAGTTGGAAAAGGAAATTAGTTTGGCATAAAGTACAAAAAAATCTTAGGGTATTAAGACAAAATTCCTAAACTGCTGAACTGTTCACTGTGGCTAAAGTGTCTCTGTCAGTAAAGGGTCAGTTTGTATTAGGAGGGGCAATAATTTTACCTTACCTACACCATCTTCTCTAACACACTCCAGGGAGACTCAGTAGTCCCTCCACCAGAATCATATATCCGGTATTGTATCAGCCGTGCTGGCAGGGTCACATAAGTAATCTAAAATATGGCTATTAATCCAGATGGTTACTGATCCTAACAACTGTTTCCAATTTTTAATGGTAGGCTTGGTGTAAACAAATTGGCTCAGAAGTTGTGCATTTATTTAAAATGCATTTAGTAAATTCAAGGAAAAGAACTGGAAGCTAATTATTTTGCTTTTTAGTTAACAAAAATGGACGTGCATACAAACTATTTACATTTACAGCAAAACAGTACAAGACATACAGTGTTCTACAAACGTGCACACACACAAATAATATGTAGGCAATGATAATACACTAGAAAATCATATAACTTCCATTACAGATTTTAAGGCTTTCCATAACAAACAAAAGTCTGGGCATTAAGTAATCACAGGAAAATTGTTTCTAATATTGGTAGTCTCTGTGAAGCTTTGGCGTGGTATTTGCTATAAAAAATAATTGTGACATAATATTAAAAAAAGATCAGGATCTTTGCCTAGTACTGACAATATACAAAGGTAAAAGCTAGAACATCTGGAACAAGCATGTTGTTTGTTAAAAATCTCTTGCTTTATTACCCACTATAATGCTTTAGCCAGTCACCAATCCTTATACAGAAAACATTAAGGCACAGTTGAAATACAAAATATAATAAACCAGAAAAAATGAGTCTGTTCGTTGAACAGATTGAATACAGATAGTGAGGTGTCAGGGAATTGCACCTTTTCTCCATTTGTATGTAGTACAGTAGATGAGTGGCAGCTGCAATTCCCTGACACTTCTGGAATGTAACCTGAAAAAAATTCTGACCCTGAATTCAGTCCTTCTACATGAATATCCGCAGAATAGATGGCATTGACTCTACCATTGAGGTACTTGCTCTATAGGGGTCAGTCCCAATATACTCTACCATAGTTCTATGCCAGTAAAGCACCAAACCTGCTGAAATTTATTATTATATTATATATATTATATATATATATTATATTATTTATTTCTGATGAACAGAACTCTTCCCTCGAAAAAGCAAAATGCCCTGTCTGCAAAATGTGCCAGAACCTTGTTCCTGAAACTCGCAGCACTCAATACTCCATAATTTGTGTATGGACTTTTATTGACAGAGAACTGATGGTATAACGCTAATCCCAAGCTAGTCACTCTAAACCCTTTTTTTTTCTTTCCTCCACTGTTAGTGTACTATTTAACTAGGGGTGTTGTCCCAGTTGTCCATAAATAGCAATAACTTACGATTCTCAGCAGTGTTGTCAGTAAGATCAGAATGACATTGTGCAGATTGCTGAGAAGTTTAGGAAAAATAGCACAAACATTGGCAACAAGGTATTATATTTTTGATATTGTATTATTTATACATTCTCAATGTCTTGTTGCCAAAAACAAACCCAGTTTGTTCTTCCTATTTTTCTTATTTTGATATTACTTGGGGTTGGCATTTACCCGGCTAAGGGAACTTTGCATAAATTGCTATTAATAAGGGACAAAACCGCCACACCCTTTTACTCTCATTGCTGAGAAGTTTATTCCAAACTATGAGGATCCATACAAAAGTGAACATCCAATACGTCAAAAGATTGTGCCATGAAACACTCCAATACATGTGGACAAAATGAAGACAACAGCATACTGATGAAGAAGGGAGAGGGCTAACAGACAAACTGAAACTAAAGGGAGATAAGCAGGATAAACTTCAAGAGGCTAATATCCACAAATATCAATATTAGCCAGCAGGGCTGTTGCACAAAAGAGTTGTTGTGTATTTGAATGTAACTTAAAAAAATGCTAAAAATAAGCAGTATGGATTTATGAAGAAAGATGCTATCAAATAAATATTTATTTTGATAAAGTTACATAGGTTAAAAAAAGTCCATCAAGTTAAACCACTAGGGAAATAAACATATCACAGTATAAAAACACTGTAGACATAGTTGATCCAGAGGAATGCAAAAAAACTGTTTCAATTTGCTACAACAGGGGAAAAATATTCCTTTCTGATCCAGTGAGGCAATCAGATGTTCCCTGGATCAACAATCTCTGTTGTCTTTACTTTAAAACTTTAATACCCCGTTAGACTCCGTGCTTTTAGAAAAGCATCTTTTTTTTCAATCTAAAGTACCTGCTGAAACTACTTCCTAAGGGAGCTGATTCCACATTTTCATAGACCTTACTGCGAAGAATCCCTTCCAAAATTGGACGATTAAACTTCTTTTCCTCCAGATGCAAGGAGTGCCCCCTTGAGAATAATTGAGAAACAAGTTCTCTATATGGACTATTTATATTTTTATACAGGGTACGTCTCTTCTCAAAGGAGAATAGATTCAGTTCAGCTAATCTCTCCTCATAGTCGGGCTCCTCCATTCATTTTTTTTAGTTTAGTTGCCCTTCTCTGCACTTTCTCCAATTCCACAATATATTTTTGTGAGCTGGTGCCAAAAACTGGGCTGCATATTCAAGATGAGGTCTCACCAATGCTTTGTACAGGGGCACGATTATGTCTCTATCTCTATTCCTCTTTTAATACAAGAACGTACTTTGCTGGCTTAACATATTGCAGCTTGGCATTGCATGATGTTATATGGTCTATGATCTAACAAAACCTAAAGATAATTTTCCTTTTTTGACTGCCCTAAACGTAATGCCCCTAGAAAGTATGAAACATGCATGTTGTTAGGCCCCAAGTGCATAACTTTACATTCATGGCAGCATGGTGGCTCGGTGATTATCACTGTGGCCTTTGCAGTGCTAGGTTTGAATCTCTGCCCGGACACTATCTGCATGGAGTTTGAAGGTTCTCCCCATGTCTGTGTGGCTTTTCGCTGGGTACTCCGTTTACCCCCCACATTCTAAAAACATCCAATTAGGTTAATTGGCTTTCCCCAAAAAAATTGATGTTGAAAGATGTTAAACAGTAAAGGTCCAAGAAATGAACCATGGGGTACACCACTAATAATCTTAGTTCATTCAGAGTATGAATCATTTTTCACTACTCCCTCCATTCTGACTATCACTTATTATACTATTTTCTAGCAGAAACACTTCTATGTGGTTCTTTATCAAACTTACCAGTCTGTTGAGGACATGTGGAGGTAATCCATCAGCCTTTATCAACCTTAATTTTATCCAAATGTTTCACAAACATATCAATTGTAAACCATTGTGGCTCATTTAAGGCTGTGACATTGCTATTTGCATTTTGGACTTGAGCTCTGCTACTTTCCTGCCTTTTCTGCATTTTCTTTATCCCCAGTTCCAACCCCAAGACTTACTTCAGGGGGCCTACATGCTCCAATTTTTGCTATTAAAATATTTTAAATAATTTGGGGGTTTGTCCTATTTCTTTTACAATCTGTCTTTCGTTTTCAAGTTTACTTATTTGATTTCCGTTTTACATTTTGTGTTATAATTTTTAACATTTTAAAATGATGCAGGTGATCCCTTATTTTTATATTTTTGGAATTTCCTTTTTTATTTGTTATGGCTTTTTCAATGTTAGCTGTGAGCCTCAATAAAATAAGTACACAATTAGACAATAGGCTACTTGTGAATGTGGATAATACAGCCTCTCAAAGACAGTTAATGTGCATGTTAAGATCTACAGCTGCAGACAACTAAGTATAATAAACAGAAAATTAGTTAGGAGAATTGTAATTCATGGTCTATACTCCATATAGTCAAAGGTTGTAAACTGAATACATAAAGGTCCAGTTTTGGGACCAGTACTTTAAACCCAGTGATAACCCAAATACAGCTTGCTATTCTGATCTGTGATCACATGCATAGGAAAGGCTTTGTTCAATAACTTTCTTTGTGGCTCTGACAGGTCAAAGAACATGTCAATATTGCTTCCTTCACAATTTAATAATAATTTAATAATTTAAAAATGTAATAATCTTTAACCTAACTCTTTCACAATCCTGTCTGCTCTTTGCCCATACAATTCTGTCTTACTGCCTTCTTTTTTTCCCTTCTTTACAATCCAATCTGCCTTAGCATTGCAACACAGTTATTCTCTTCTTTTTTTACAATAATGTGATCTACCCATCTTTCCTCACAAATATATGGCTGTGTGGAGGAAGGGATGGAGACACAACATCACAACTTGTGGCTATCATAGACTCCCTTCCTAAGTGTGATTCCAGCTGTACATTCTGAAACCAGCTCATAGGGGCTTAGTAACTGATATGTAAGCAAAAATGAATTATGGATTTAATGAATCATAATATTTGAAATCAATATTTAGTTTTTTGTTTTTTTTTTGCAAACCCCTGTAGTTGAACTTTAACCAAGAATAATTTTTATAAAGCCTAAAAGAAAAGAAGATAGGGATAATGAAGAAGTTGAGGTGGGAGTCATGGGAATTCTAACACATTGGAGTCCTATTAGGAAAGCAGTTTCAGAAAGTCTTAAGTTGACAAACACCTTTCAAAAGATTACATTAAACTATCCTCTGGTGTCTGTCTGTAACTTTCCTATGTAATATTCTTAAACAATGTGTAATATTTTGGCTTTAATCCAAAGCAACTCGATTAGCAAAACAAAAATTAAAAATAGACTTTTTCCCTGTTTTTTTTTTTTTTTTTTGTATTTGGTCTGGGGCTGGAACCTAAAGTATTCAGGAAGTCATGCTTTACTTAACTCCACCAAGCTGACACATTTTACAGGCTTAGTGTATTGAATAGGATCCTAATGTATATATGTACTATAGTCTGTTGGTGCATGTGTGGAACAGCTGTGTGGAAGAGGGAAAAAAATAAAACAATTGTGTGTTGTTACGGAAAGCTAAATTTCCTGGCTTACCCTGAGAGACATTAGCCAACAGTGACCTGAAGAGACAATTAAGTCATACAGAAGGATAAACATGTGTCAGGTTTACAATTGTTACACCTGTACAAATTTTATGTTTCATTTGCTGTTTACAAGACTATGGCTAAGGGACATTTCCACTTGTTTTCTTAGTTTTCCATGGCAGCATGTAAGCCTTAGATATGTTGATATATAAAAGAAACCTGTGTATATTAAAACAAACAAGGCAAAAATCTACTAAACAGTCAAGTGTGGGAAAAATGCATTTTTGTAAATGTAATTTAAAAATGAACTGTTTTAAACTGTATTAAACAGTAATGATAATTTCTTCCAAACAATGTGCGTCTGTTCTAATTGGGACAACAACAATATTTGCTGACTTTTGTAAGTGAAAAAAAACATTACTGGCATACACAGATAAATACAAAAAAATGAAACGAACGAATATACAATGATTTACCAACTAAACTAAAGGAATAGTGTGTCTGTATAAAAAACTGTGTGCAATTAAAATCCCTTCTCTGTCTCAAACTGCAGCTATCATTACTACTATTATAAGAAAAAAAATAGACTGCAGTTAGTTCTTTAACCTCCCCTAGCAGTTCATTTCTTTCCGGTTTTATATGTCTAAAAGCGGTGCATTGTTTTTCATAAAAATAATAGTAATTCATGAGTATAATAATGTTTGTAAAATAATACATTGAATAAATTAAAAAATCTATGTTTTAAAAAAAATGTTTTAAATTTTTTTAAATTTGTAAAATAAATGTTCTTGAAAACAATGTACTGCTTTTACACATATAAATCCAATGTATTGCATTCAATACAGTTATTTTGTATTGAATGCAATACAAATGGATTTTGAATTTTCACGCCACGCCACGCCGGCGATGTACACATGCACCGACGCCACGGGGAACTCCCCGGTGACTCATCTGGTGCGGAAGCCGGCCGGAGGAAGAGAGAAGAAGACGGAGATTGCGGCGATGGACGGTGCGGGACCCCGGCGGATCAGGTAAGCCCTCGTGTGTGACTTGGGGTTACCGATTTTAGCAACTTTTTTCTACCCTGAGTCACACTTGGGTTTACCGGTAGGGAGGTTAAATACATGAACCCAAAGCCACATTTTCCTGCAAGTGCCTGTCTCTCCCATTTAGGTCAGGCTGCCAAGTTCCACACACTGGGACCTGATTTATTAAAGCTCTCCAAGGCTGGAGAAGATCCCCTTTCATCATGCTAGGCTATGATAGGCTTTCATCAGCCTATGCTAACCACTAAACAGTGTTGGCAGAGGGATTTTGGATATTTAGGATGAAGGAAACTGATTTAGAACTATCTTAAGGATTCAGGATTTGTCTTCTAAATGAAAGTATGCAGAAATTTGGCCATGATGCCCATGAAAAATAGTTTTGAATTTATTAGAGATGAGCCTGTAATTCTTGGACAGAGCAAATTTGGGGATAACAGTTTTAAAAGCTGAGAATTATTTTTAGGTTTGTATTTTCTGCCAAGATGTAGTTGCAGTAGGCTTTTATATTATTAGGATTTTAGGATTAGAAGACACATTTGTACTAAACAGCAGATTCCATTGGAGTTTTGGGGCCTTACCAAGTTTTAAACTGGGGCCTGAACAAAGTCTTGCAATTCAGTAAGAACAGAATAATATAACAAATCTTTTTATTTGTAATTGTTTCATAGGATTACTATTAAATATTTTTTTATTGTTTGGAATTAGGAATTTTCACATTTTGTAGGTTTGCTGCAAGTGCTGGGCACCTTGGCGTTCTAAACATTGTAAAACAATGAATTGAACTTAAAAGCATAATTAAGAAATTCTTTTTTACATTAGACTTTCTGAGCAGTTTAACCAGCTACAGCAGACAACTAACTTCTCAAAATAAAATGGTCAGCTAAACTAGCAATTTCTTTTTTTTTCAGGTTGTTATTAAAGAAAATGTGACTTGCAACAAACACCTGTTTTTCATACAGTGAAATAGTTTTAAGTAAGGTCATATGAAACACTTGCTCAAAAAATGCAATTATTGCACTTTTTTTTACATATGGCAGTTTTTAAATGCTTGACCTTTTATATTAAATAATTTACAAATAAAACATTACCTTCCTTTCTTATGAACAGATGTCATGCTTTACAGCATGAAATGTTATAAAACAGCTCACTGCAAATATCAGGTGTGTCTTTTATCCCCATTTAACTAGAAACTGGAAACTATGGACTTGCTATAAATATCCATTTATGCAGCTATTTATAGAAAACTGGGATTGTTGTGTACATAAAAAATGCAGACAATGTTAAAACAAACACATCAGCTGTCCATAGTAATCAGTTTATTGTATTATTAATATGTAGCAGAATCTACTCATTGCACACTTTCCCTTGTGACATCATGTGAAAGCTTTTGCACCTGTTATACCTTATATTATGTTAGTGGACAAGGATCTGTGTGGAATGGCTAATATTTTAGCTAATAATTTTTTGTCTGGATGAAACACTAGAATTATTGACAATGATGTTAATGTGTAAAGTCTTGTAAAATAAAATGGAAAAATGTAAATTTACAGCATTTTGCATTTTATTTATAAAGATTTATTAGTGAATATGGTTATCCTAATGTATTCTACTGCAAAAAAAAAAAAAAATAAATAACAGTAAAAGCCATGTTACCTTTAAAATAGTATGGTAAATACCTTTCCAACTGCCTTGCCAAGGAACATGAATCTAATACCAAAACGACTATCACCAAAAGTCTACTGGGAACACTTTCAGGACTATTTCCTGGGTCCCCCCACAAGCTCTTTTTCTTCCTGCTTTATCATTGTTAGTCTATATCAGTGGTCCCCAACCTTTTGTACCAAACTGTACATTACACCGCATGTTTTACCAACAGCTATATAAAGCCTCATGACAAATTTAGGGAAGGGCAAAAAGTTGGAAACAAAAAACATATCACAATTTGTAGTTATGATAGTTTCGTGCCCACAACCCAAGTTTTTTTTTTTTATGGGGAAAAGTTTTCTTTGGAAGTCAGGCAAAACAAGTATTGGGGTAATCATCACCAGAGTAAAAATGTCCATAGAGAGTATAGTTTGTATTGGCTTCCTATAAGCAAATGACAAAATACTAGAGGTAGAGCTGTAACTGTACTTACAATTCTGAATGCTAATTATCATTAAGTACAGATCCTTTTTTACCCTCTACAGATATGTACATGCAGTTTTTGATTTTTTGTTTTTGCATGTTTGAACTATGAAGATAGACATGATATTTACTAGGTTTTGGGCTTGTTTATGTCAACAAATGTAATTTTATATATAAGGCTGGTGTAACATTTTACCTACAAGGAGCCCATTAAGGTGTTTGTTATGCTTATCAGGACAATTTAGTTAAAGGATAAGATCAGACCTGACATCTGTACAGCCGACATACCCAACAACAACTTAAATATGGTGAACTCAATACACCTATCTTTAGAACTAAATTTTAAAGATTGAAAGCATAAATATGTACCTTCAGGCAACAAAGATTCTGAGAAGATTAACAGCTTAATTGTTCAACGAGCTATGAGCAATGCTTCTTTTATTCACTATTTCCCACAGACCTTACATTTTATACTGATGACTTCATTCAAAAGTTCTCTTCATTCAAAAGCTCTCCTCAAAGGGTGCCATCTTAAGCCAAGTTGACTTGTAGATATGATAAATGAATAAAGAAGTGAAACAGTATAGGAATCACCCTGCTTACCACTCTGTGGCACTATGAAATCCAAAACATCTAGCATTACCCCAAAACAATAGAACTTATTTTGCCAATGATTGCTCCTTTTATTTAAACATCTAACAATCTGCACCTACTATCATCCTATTTGTTCTTATCAGCCCTGCATGCTTTGTGTTACAGTATACTATATACCATAGATTTAATCCCAACCTTTTCTGAAGCTTTTATATTGTTCTAATCCCAGGCCCAAGCAGGTGTATTATATGACATCTGTACTTTGTGAACAAACCAACCAAGTCATTGAACATTTCTGTTTTAGGTGGCGGTGCTTTGTTACAGAGATTAGACCTTCCATTTGTCTGCAGTAAGGATAAAATCTACAGTTACAGGGAACTGATACTCCTCTTAGTTAACACTTTGGACAGGAATTATTATGCTGAACCTAGAAAAACGTAATAAACTATTCTAAGTTCAGATACCGATAATATTAATGTAAAATTAAAATTTAAAGAAAACCACCCATTAGATAACCCTATGCACACAACAGCAGTAAACTGTAGTTTCTGCTGTATCTAACATTGATTGAGCTGCCACTTTTTAAAGAATCTTCAGCAATATTAGAAGCCTAACCAAGCACAACCTTATGTGCAAAAGTAGGTTCAAAATTGAACATGTCCATGCAGATGTGAAGAGTAAGGTTAATCTGGGTAAATCCTTTGGAACGCAGTGCAGGCAGAATCTTGTGTCTATGTTCATTGCAAGAGAGATTTCACCTGCTTTGCGTTCCAAGGGACTCTACCCAGAAAGGCGGTGATGTAATTTTGTCCTGTAGGCGAAGGGGAGGGTAAGATAAGTACAACAAAGTTAGAATAAAGAGTACAGCCAACGAAGGTTGACTTTAAAAGGAACGTTTACATTTACACATACACAGCAGAGATGATATTCCTGAAATATCAGTTTTGATTGACAGGAGGAATAGGAGTTGTCTCTCAAAGCACAGTGATAAGGCAACAACAATTCTTACTCACAGTTACCACTGTCCTACTTATCAGGTCTCTAAACTCCTTATGGCAGAAGGCAATTTTTTTATTTACAAACCTGTTTATTTGCCGATATCTTTCCTAATACATAAAAAAATAAAATAAGTAACTTTTTCAAATTTCTGCCACAAACTATAGACAGAACATTAAAAAAAATCAATTTAATTTATTCTATATATAATAACACTAAAATTCTAATACAAAGCTATTTGCAAAATGTTTTTTTTTTAATTTTTCATTTTCTTTGAACAAAATGAATATTTAAAAAAATGTCAATGAAGAAAAGTGCTGCCAAGTTCAGAAGGGGGAGAAGGAAATAATTATGGATGATTTGTGTTTACTAAAGGTTAACAACGGGTTAAATATAAATATGTACATATATTTTTAAAATTAAATGTCTCTGCAGAAGCTGTTAAAAGTGACATTTTACAGCAACGGCCATATACAGTTTAAAGTTTTACTTAAACTGCAGTTAGATTAGCAGTAGCAGTGATCATTCACAAAAGAGTCACTTGCTTTAATGCAGACACATACATTTTTTTGGGCACTGTGTCTTTCTTCAAATTCACAGTCTCATATCAACATCTGTGCTTTGGCCTAAATGAAGTAATTGGTGGCAAAATATACAATATTGAAAACATCAAGTGGTTAAATGATTTTGAAATGAGACATGTATTGTGCTGTCCATAGTGCTGAAGGCACTATTTACTTACTTTACCCACTAGTAATGGGTAATATCTTATATCTGCATTTTTTTTCTAACTGGGCAATTGATCCTGGCTGGTGTACATGTGCAATCCTTTCTTCCCCCATAAAAAATAAAACTTTTATAACAATATGTATCCCAGCCAGGCACTTGATCCCAGCTGGGTTATTCAATAAGGCATTCCACCCTCATTTCCCACCCCTCCTTTAAAAAAATAATAGCTAAATTTTACCATCAAACCTATCTCACAAATTAGGCATTAGAACATATAGGAAAAACACATTGGACTATTAAAGTGGAACTAAACATGCCAATACTTGCCTATCCCCGTTCCATTGCAGGGTACCACCATCTTCCTCCTGAAGATGATTTTTGGTCTTTTTGATTGGCCTACCCGGCATGATATAGCTCCCACACAGGTGGGTGGAATTTCATACATTACTGGCATGCACAAGGGAAGGCAGAATTGCTGAGTTTCCCAGGCAACCAACACTGGACAGCTCAGCAAAATTTGACAGCTGGGCGGCAATCAGGCAGGGACATCGCCTGCCATACTCACCTAATTTGCGAACATGCAGATTGGGCTTTTAGAGCCACTTTAAACATAAAATAATAAAAGTATCTTTTCATGCAATATTCACCATCAGTCTAAAGATCCTCCAGTACTTTTTTGGACACAGGAGCCCAGGTAGTCGTTAACTGGCCCTAGCCTATATATGAAAAGTAAAAAGAGAGGCAGAACAGTGATGAGCTTATCCCTCTGTTACTTCAATTCTCCTCCTGTGCTGCTGGGACTGAAAGAGACTGATACTAGGTCAAATTCAGGTGTTCTAGACTTTTTGCATTTAAAAAAATGCACAATGTATGATTACATAGCTTGTTTTCTTTATATTGGCTCGGAGTTCAATAAATAAAATAATAGCTAAAAGGAGAATATTTTCAAAACTGGATAGTGATATCTGAGGTTGGGCCTTTTCGTAAAGCAGGAATTAAGCCCAGGCGACTCAAATGACGGCGTTCCAGTGCCAGGCGGCTCCATCTTCCTTCTCTTCTTCCTTTTCCAGGCAATCTTTGACCATCTCGATAGGTCCTGCCAGGAAAATGTAACTCCCGAGTTCATTCATCCCAGCACACACAAGGGAAGCTGGGAAAACCATGCACAATGCATGTGCAGCTCAGCTTTTTGTCAGAGTGATCAGGCAGGCCAGACACATTATTGCAGAAAGATCATCACCTGCCTCTTTCTGCAATACCAACCTGCCTGATTGTGCAAACTTAAAAGTGAAATTTTAGTTCCACTTTAAACAAAGAGCCCAATTTGACCTTCTAAACTGCCTTACCCTTTAGCCAGACTGTCACTTGGTGTTCTGTTACTTAGAATTGAGGACACTTTTAATAACCCCTGTCAGTGCTTTAGGCTAAAGCCATATATGCAAGTTCACTAACAGAATCTTTACATAATTAGAGCAAGAAATGTAAAACCTTCACATTGCATTGGTTTCCTTGTTTAAAGCGAAAACTATCAACAAATCACTATGCATAGCAAATAAATCTCCAAATGAATAAATAAAGCATCACTTACACAGACATATTCACTTACACATTGTTATGTTAGTATTTGTATTAACCTATTCTAATGTTTTCTAACAAAAAAGAACTTAATTTACACAACAATTAAGCTTCATTAAACCCAAGTGGCATAAAACAGAAAAAGTGACTTGCAATATCCTGTTTGAAACTTTGTTTCAAGTGTGATGAAGTATTTCCTCTCTTTTTATCTAATCAGCTAAACACACATTCAATAACAAACGGAGTTAAAACCCAACTCTACCATCTTGATAAAAGGAAAAAAAGAACAGTGCAGGTTTTACTTTAACATTAATATGCTTTTCATTTCTGTCCCCTGCAAATTACCCGCTCTGTGCTCCTTATCTGCTCTGTGCTCCACTGTCCCTCAACCCACCTACTATGAGCTCAGGATACAATAAACATTTTCCCAGGGGGAGCATCTTTTTACTGGGCTTACCATTCTGCTACACATAACGGTCATCACATATCAACATTACTGCCTGCTGCGGATATTGGACAAGAAGGCTAAGGAAATACAGCGTCCCATGACTCTCTAAAAGACTTGATATGCTACATTTTATGCTACAGTAATTTTTCTGTGAGTTTTAACCTTGTGGAAGGACTATCCCTCCCCAGTGCCTACATGCATCAGTAAGCCTGAATGACCAAAACCCTGACTGACTCACTTGTTGTTCTTCTTTGCATCACTTTTGGTAGGTATTAGCCACTGCTTACTAGGACATGCACAAAACATGCCATTTTAAAATTGCTTTGAACAAGCCTTTTAGCCATCACAATTTGGTCCTTATCAAAGTTGCTCTAGCCCATTTTTCACGTTAATGTGAAAACGCAACTTTCAGTTTAAACTGTTTTGCCATCAGTCATAAATTTAGCTAAACAAAGCATGCTCTGGCAGTAAGAATATACCCACCAGTTTTTCACCAGTAATATCCCAGATCCAGAATTCATTAATCATTCACCTGTATCCCAATTTTTTGCATGTACACTCTCCAGTCCTCATTGTGACCAAGTGCAGGCTTCCTGGGTCTGTCCATTCAGTATGACACTCCATTAAAAAAACAATCTTCTCCCGGGATTTTGTTTTGCTTTTTAAACAAATTTAACTGAGATTTAAGATACATACAGGTAGTGTATCATGAGGCCTAATTATAGAGGTGTTTTCACAGAATTTGCTTACTAAACCTAACTGAAAAGACTGGTGTTTTGAAACTGAAGCTCATTTAACCTGCATCCTCTGCCCCCATAATGTGTTTGTGTGTTGTAGGAGACACATTGGTTTAATTTCTGTATCCTTTGCCCAGGAAACACACCTTTTTTACTAGTATCCATACCAGCAGGAACATTGCCCTCACACACAGCTAACTCTCCAGTGTAAAAGCATTAACTAGAGATCAGCTTCCAAAGAATGTTAACCCTCCAGATATCTATCCCCGATTTAGGCCACTTTCATTCCCCAGAACATTCTCTTATTCTTGTGTGCTAGCCCTTAAACCTCAAGCCCATGCCAGTTATCTTTTAGGCACCTTTTTTTAGCAAATGTGTTTTAACCGAAGAGCACCAAGTACCAAGGTCATACAATTTAACCCCTTATATCTAGTACCCAACACATGTTTTAAACAATCAGCACTAGATGTGTTAAATGCTCAGTTATCAGTACCCAATGTGTGTTTTTTACCTTCTGCAGCCAGCCCTCAGCACTTGTACTCGCCACTCAGCACCCTATGTGTTAACTCCATAGGCCATTCCCTAGTGTTTAATTCCCATGTTCATTAACGTATCAATGATCGGTCTCCAGCACATTTGTAATAACTCTTCACATTCAATTTTCCAAGCCAAATATTGATCTTATTTTCATTGCCCCTGGTATACAGTGAGTAATTTTGATGATACATCACCTGCTAATAACCTGTTCACTTTATAATATTGTCCCCAATTCCACTGACAAACGTTTATTCTTTCAGCTTCTTACCACCACCTTTAAAGTCCGCAGACACTCTACTCCACCTCTGTAAAAGGATCTGTGGGAAGAGTATAGCTGCTGCTTTACATATAGTCATATTGTGAATGGATTAAAAATTTAATTACATGGGTTATATGGGAATTTCATAATTCCCCCCTATGGTATGTACACATTTTATAGTGGTTTTATTGCAAATTTTGTATAGATTCGTAACCACTGCTATGTCTTTTACCACAGTTTTCCGGCACACGCTGTAGGAAACATAAAATCATTAATACATACTGCTCATTGATACACTTTTTTAACCCTCATGCTTGTCTCATTCACATACTGCCTGTCATACTCTGAACACTCCTCTTCTATATATACTGCCTACCATAATACCCATTGCTCTTCTTTTCTAGGCATATTGTCTGACATCTTTTACTTCCCACAGACATATCTGTTTTACATTTTTTTAAAGGATAGCAATATTTTTCTGCAAACTAAGTACTAACCTTCCTAACAAAACTGATGTCAGATCAGACAACAGTGCTATTCCAGGTGCCACAGTCTAAAAAAAAAATACATCAGCATTTTACTTTTCCTTGATGAATCATCTATAAGGTCTAAGCACGATGCAAATGCAGGCCGTTGATATTTTTTTCTTTTTTTTTTTTCTTTGTAACATCACACCAAAGACTCAAGCTATTTAAAAAAAATTCTATGAAATGTATCAATTGTAGCCTTAAAGTGGAATTAAACCCAAAAATTAAAAAACTGCAACCAGACAGGTCCTTTATTGCAGAAGGCCATCTTTTTTCTTTCTTCTCTTCACTGTTTTAATCTTCAGCCATCTTTATTGCCCATCGCTGGGTGGCATAGTTTATTCAGTCTGCAGGGGAAGCTGGAATGCACTGGGTACCCTGGCTTCCTACACTAAGCTGCACAGCTCAGGGAATTTTGACAGAAGAGGACGGTGATTAGGCAGGTAAAAATACTTATTGCTGGAGGGATATTGCCTTTCCCCTTCTACAAAAAGGCTGTCCTGATCCCAAATATTAAAAATGGAACATACGTTCAGCTTTAAAGTCATTTTACAGTAGAGTATGTCAAGGCTGCAAAATATCACTTTTTGTTAAATTCATTTTTCCAAAGAATTTGGGGGAATATGCAACTATCCAAAAGTGTTGAGCATGTTTATTGTTCATGTTACCCCTGTATTACTGTCCTTAAAATGTGCCTAGCAAATAGTATCAACTGAACAGATATAGAACATATGGGTTTTGTGCAGTAATTATGTAACACTGCATAATTTTGATGCAATAAAACTAAATCTTATCTATCCCCTAGAATTAGCATTTAACCAATCAGTCAAAAATCTGCCTACTTTTCCATTTCTTTATCAAGCTAATAATTTTCTAACATTTATTCCTAATAAAAAAAAGGACAACTTTTTGTGTAAATACGTGGTATAGCTGAATGTTTTTTGAGCATGCTTTTACTTTCAGCTATGTACAGTAACTATACCGGCAAACTTTTTCATATACAGTATAAAACAAATTCTAAAGCCTACAGTGCCATCTAGTGGTATTGATTTTAAACTATTTCAATTGTTCAACTTAAAAAAGCTATTTCCAAACAAACAATCCAACAGTTTTTGGTGATAATGATGATATGCACACTACCATTATTTTACTAACTTCAGATACATTGCAGTGTGCCAGTCCATGGATGTGGTGTTAGCATTTTTTTTCGGGTTTTTTTTTTTTTTACATAATTCTTGCCAGCAACATAATTTCCATTTTCCGTGGCAATGCTCATTTACTGTACTACGTCTTAGAAGGATAAGATACATCTCCTCTAATCCCCATAGAATATAGGCAGGTGTTCCCCAAAACAATATATTTTAACGATATGTACTTGACTAAAGGAAAACATTTAGTTTGGGTTTACATTCACTGGGAATTTGTGGTGTATTTATGTTAATATTATGTAGTATTAAGAAACCCTCTTCTGACTGTGGGTTTCACAGTGCAGATTGAAGCCCCTCAGTGGGGTGTCTACATGCTGTTCTGCGCCTGCAACCACCATGGGCCATTGTATGATACCCATAGTTAGGATCATATGAGGAAACTTTTCCTTCCAAGTTTTTAGGTAGGTTGCAGGGTCAATAATGAAAGAATTTATGCTAAAAACAAAACTAATCATTTAATAACATTTGGACAATGTATGCATTACACTATAATACCGGTAATAATGGTAAACTTTATGGTAATTTATTTGATAAATCTTCTAAATAAAACTGTTGGAATTAACCAAAAGATAAAACAACTTTACCTAATAGCATTGTATCATTTTTATGATTTATGAACTGGAGTCTTTATTCTTGCTGTAATACAGAAAGTTTGGTTTAACCGACTCTTTAGTAGTAAAGCTTCAACAATCATCATTTCTATTTGCTTTACCGTTTTAGTTCTTTTTCCGTTTCCTTCCTAATACAAGTGGCACAATACCCTCATCAGAAAATAAAATCAAAATGTATTGTTTATATTAAGAATAAAAGAAAGTGGTTGCGCCGGAACAAGTGAATGAATTGCTCACATTCCAAAGGGAATGACAATGGCTTTCTGGAGAAGGAAACACTTTCATGATGAGAAAAACAAAAGTGAGACTTGTTCACAGCTGCACAAGAAACCTGCCAAGGGTTTCAGCTTTTTAACTTTTTACTGTACACAAATTACATTGTGCATTTTTTAACATAAATTTTAAAACTATAGGTAAGGTATAAACATCCGGAATACATGTACTGCTTCTGCCCATATATCAAATAAAAATAAAAGGCTATATTCAAAACGATTGTCCATACATAGAAAATAGGGGGTAGGTTACCAAGACTTAATGGCCTAAGTACCATCTTTATACACAGAGGAAAGATTTCACTCCCATCAGACTGTTCCCAAAAAGAGTTTACAGTTTGATATTTCTATCATGCCCATACTGTCCAAATTTACCACGACGGGAAAAAGAGACAACTTACAGCACTAAATTTACAGTAAAATTATACATCCTGCTTGTAAGCAACAAAGCTGCAGCTGTGCTGGCAGACTTTAAGTACCAAGCTACACAAAACCTTGCAGAACTCTACATGTCTGTCATTAGCAAAAAAAAAAAAAAAAACAATACTTTGACTAACAGGTGTATTCTTGCCATGGTTTAGATACTTCTTAACATATGTGAAAGAAACTTGGGCAAAGTGTAAACCTCAGGAAGGACATTTCCAGGCTGATGTAAGAATGTACCCAGGACAGATCATCTACATTCCCCAACCCTTGAATTTGGTCAATGTTTTACCAAAAAACTAAGGTCTAATAAGGTATGAAACTAACAGTTCACCCATCTGTTTTATATGGGACATTCATTTGTGATAAACATCACATCAATGATACCAGCATTCATCTTTCATTTGTGATGACAACGGTTGGTCACCAGGACAAAGTGGCCCAGGTGATTACATAGACCTAACAAATAGAGGGTCCTAATTTATAGCTTAGCCCACCTCCCTAATTACTGCATATATCTTTTGGTGTTCTTTCAGTTTTCTGCTAAGGTCATTTGAAGGACCCAGAAAAATTCTGCTTCTGTAGACCACAGACTATTGAGACCAACATTTGTAAAGTCAGTCACTAATGCTGCAGATGTTACATAATTTGAGATGAACTACCTAGTCCAGGTTAGCTAAAGCATACTGTTAGGATACTGTGCATGAACCTCTGGAATGGGGCAGTGTGTTATCTGGTAGCACAATGTACATAAATGGGCTTTTAAATTGAAACAGTCTTAAAGTAGCCTTGAAATACCTATTAATCTTGTACAAATGCTTCCGTTTTGTAAACTCTAGTTCTAGTTCCTTCAAACATATCTTACACATCCTGCAGCGAAAGTTTGCTTGTGAATGGGAAGCTTTAATCACACAGTTTTGCTTTTTCATCATCTAATTAAATGGTACAGTCATTCAACAAAACCTCTGGTGTGACTGTGGTCCAACATTTGTCATGCACTGAAGATACAGATGTTCAAAATCATTTGCATTTCTGCTTACCAAATCCTGAACATCTGTGCAATGGGATGAGAAGGAATGAAAATAGTCTAAAAATCAGACAGTAAGGCCCAGCCTCCTTTAAGCTACAGGATGCTACTTGCCACAAAAGCTTTGTACATGTCATTCAGAGTTTGTTAATTATTTCTTAATAAATCATAGAACAAAAACAAAACTACTTTTTGATTGCATGTTTTTCATTTGCGTTAACTTGTGATAGAAAGACAGAAAAAGAATTTTGTAGCAGAAACAATTTAAACACTTTGTGCCATCAACAAGTATAACATATGCACAGTTCAATAAATGGCAGATGTTTTGTTTTAAGTAAATTCTTCACTAAAAACACATGGGCTATATAATGCACTAAAAGGCATAAGCTGGAAGATTTTGAAAGCCTGTCTAGTGAACAGTATAGTTTACCAAGCCAAAAAGGTCTAAGCACCATATAATGTTCTTCTCTAAGACTGAATGTGAGATGCCGCCTGTTGAGTAAAGGGATGTAAAACAGATAAGCTGGCTAAACACTACTGAATTTAAATGGATGCTTTGTTTTGGACGTAATGTGAATTTTATCAGTTCTCCATGTAATGGATTCCTTGGTTCTTTAACAATGTAAGAGATTTGGATAAAGAAAGAGAAAGTAGGATTCAAACTTAAGACTGGACCCTCTAAAAAGATCTTCTATATAGCAATGTCTGGCCTGCACAGAAATGCCCTTTCCCTGCTGGCCTGGTCGGTAAAATCACATTTTGTTTTTAAGACAGTATAAATGTCACACTAACCTGAGAGCACATGTGTGCATAGCTTTTCACATAGGGTTGCTCTTTGCCACTTGTTTTTACACATGAATGCATACATTTGAGATTCATGACATGTACATTTGTTGGCCCACATGCCTGCCACTTATGTTAACTTCATATGGACTTTTCAGGTATCAGCCTTCTCTTTGGATCAGGGCTGAGCGGCATTCAGTCATTTCCTGTAACTCTGACCCCTAATCTGAAACAGTTTTCTGTGACTGAATAAACCCTTCAACCTACTGTGTGGCTCCAAGGGTCTTGTGTTCTTTTTGCCTCCCAAAACCCAATGAACCACACACTATGTGCAAATACATAACCTCCGTATTACATACTAATTAAATAACTAGGGATGCTTGGACTAACAAGGAAACAGCCATCCCTGTCACCTCAGAGTTCTTCAGGTATGTGACACATAAGGACACATTTCAGAAGGATACTTGTTTTACGACAAAAACAAAATGTTTTTCCTATCCACAGAATATTTATTTATTAGTTAAAAGAAAGCTTGTCTTTTTATTGCTTTGAAATGTGCAATTACATATTCCACTACCACTGAGTTACTCATCTTAAGAACCTCTTCTTTTATAGATGATAACATTGGGCCTAATTTCTCAAAGCTCTCTTGAGAGGATAGTCTATCATAAGTGAACCTGGGTGATCCAGCAAACCTGGAATTAGTCTAGGATTGAAAATCCTTGCCAAAATATAGCAAGTGATTTTAAGAAATCCATTCCAGGTTTGCTGGATCCCTCTGGTTCACCCACGATAGTCTATCTTCTCCAGTCTTAGAGAGAAATTAGGCCCATTGGCTTTCTACTATATACACGTAATATCTCCTTGTCCATTGTCATCAGAATAAAACATTCAAATCTTTTTAATCCTGCTTCATAATGACAGAAAAATGGCAGGACTGCTACTGCAGACATATGTTTGAAAATGCTAGACATATCTGTCTATGTGGCTACCTCCCTTGTAAGTAAGCGCCCTGAACAAGCAAGCAGAAAAAGAAATGTTACATTCTAATATCACAACCACTTTACAGGCATTGCTCATCCAAATGAATGCTCACGGAGAAACATGCAATGACTAAAGTAAATGCACAAATACTGCAGGTTACCTTCCTAACGGTACCTAATCATAAACCTTATGATTAAGCATGGTTAAGGTTGGACATGCATCAAGGCTTTTGATAACCACATGATTCTCCGTGGACCATCAATTTGTCTCTGAGACCAAGACATGTACCAATCAGTTAGCAAAAACAATGCATAGGGTATCCTATTACTGATACTGAGTAACTTCCAATTTTTGTAAATTCTGCCATTATGTGCCAACTATTTATAGTTTACAAATTCCACTGAAACACAATTTCATGTGTGACCTCTTCAATCTCACTATAAGTGGAAACCAATGTCACCCAGTCACTAGGGGCACACAGAAATAGGTAATAAACGATTGCATTCTACAGAAAAATAGACCTGTGTATTAACAGGACTTAATAGAACAGAACCTAAAAAAATTACATTTTCAATTTATATAGTGTTCTTGGCTTAAACAGTTCGCAATAAATTCCTACCTGGTATGGGACAATACTTCCATGAGCTGTTCCCCAACGTTTTGCTTCTACTTCACCATTAAGGAAGTTGGCAGCTACATGAGTCAAGCACGCCACCTAAATGACAAAAACATAATAGACAACAAAAATATAATGTCTGGTATGTATGTATATAGACTGATAAGAAATAAATAGCTACAAAGTTTCCCATATATTCCCACAATCAAAAAACAAAACAACTACACAGAAGTGACATCCCAGACACTAGAAGATCTAACATGACACACAGAGTTGAGTCTAATAGATGCCACCTGTCAAGAAGTATACTGCAACTTCTCATGAGAAAATCAAGCAGAACTAAAGTTCCACTTTTTAGAATCCACAATCAGGCAGGTTATTATTGCAGAAAGGGACAGGCAATGTCATTTCTGTAATAACTCCTCCTACCTACCTGATAGCTCTGGATTTCTGGCAAAAAGCTGCACATTTTCAGCCTTGGTTGCCAGAATACTCGCCATTCCCAGTGTCCTCTGTGCGCGCTAGAAATGCTGCCTGCACAGGGTTTCAGTCCTCCCAGCCTGGCTAGTCAAGATGGCGGAAAATCATCTAACAGAAGAGAAGAAAAAAAGATGGTGGTGCCCTGCTAGGGAACAGGGACAGGGCAGTAACATGAGTTTTTTAATGCATGTATAAAAGAACAAATATTCCATCTACTTGTTTCTTAACCCCCCCCCCTAGCGGTATTCCCGAGTGTGACTCGGGGTGGGAAATATTGCACAAAAAGCGGTAACCCCGAGTCACACTCAAGGTAACTTTGGGGGTCCCTCTTACCTGACCCCCTGGCGTACCTGAAGTTGTTTTTGACTGATGAAGTTATCGAAAAAATTGTTGCAGAGACAAACAGGTAAGCCGCTCTTGTGTTTGCTAACTTTTTGAAATTATTTGCTATTTTTTTTTTTATGCCAACATGTATGCTGCTCTGTGTTTGCTAACTTTTAGAAAATTTTTGCTAATTTTTTTATGCCAACATGTGTGCTGCTCTGTGTTTGCTAACTTTTTGAAATTTTTTGCTAATGTTTTTTGCCAACATGTGTGCTGCTCTGTGTTTGCTAACTTTTTGAAATTTTTTGCTAAATTTTTTTTTTTTTTATGCAAACGTATATGCTGCTCTGTGTTTGCTAACATATTACTTGCCACCTTCACACTATAAAAGAACATATCCTAAAATACATTTTTTTTTTTGTTTTATGCAGGTACGCTGGACAACAACAAGGTGCTCCACACCTGAGAATTGCAAGAAGCAGAAAGTGGGAACCTGTGACCAAGGATGACATTTGGCTGTTTTTGGGCTTGGTGATCCTGCAGGGAGTTGTGGGCAAACCCCTGCAGAAGTGGTACTGGTCCAAGAATTATTATTTATCAATAATATTGCACCCTTGTTTGGAAAATTTCAGTTAGAAATTTTTGATAAAAAAAAAAAAAATTTTGATAAATTACACTGTTGTGGTCTATTATTTCATTATTTTTTATAATTATGTATTATAATTATGTATTATATTATAATTTATGATTATAATATAATAAAAAAATATAATTATTATACCCAGGAGTTAATCCGAAGAATTACAGGCCCACAATATAAACAAAAATTTCTATAAAAAGATCTAAAGATCTAAAATAGGATCATTTTTTGCAAAAAAAAAAAAATGACAGAATTAGAACGCTAGGGGGTTTAAAAAACAAAACTATACCAGCTTCATTTAATCATTCTACACATTAGATCACAGAATGGGTAGGTAAAGAGAAGCATCACTGTGAACCAATCAGGTTGTATCACCCTGTACAGTTTCTTGGTTACCAGAGTGCCCAGAGTGATAGTTCTGAACAATCAGGGTCAAATAATAGGTATAAAGTTGCAGCTTTTTATGCAATACTCTCATACTTCTATGCTATTCCCTGAACCCCCTACTGTCCTAGTGCTGCTTTTCTGCCTAGCTCCCACAATCACTTATTTACTTCATGGGAGCCAAGGCCATTTAGGACACGTTAAGACAACCTGGCCTCACAGTTCTGCTGCAGAAGTACAGCCCTTTACAGTCATTATGTAAGCACCATTCTTTGCAATTAAGTGTTTAACTGGAGGCAATACAAGTGGGGACGACACAGCTTGTCACATAAAAGAAAAGCAAACGCCTCAAAAATGTATGCATACTAAAAAATTAATGCAGGCGAGACCTAGAGAAAAGAGCAGAGAAGGGGAGGGGGGAATTGTGCATACCTATAGTAAATTTGACCTGGCCTATAGTAATGACAGTGTTGAATTGCAAAAACGTTTTGCCCTTAAAACAATTCTAGTGTACTGGCACTTACTGTATTCACCTGAAACATAACCAAAATGCAGATGTGTCAATGGGCCTTTAGCTTTTGTCTCTGAGAAGCTGCACAATATACAAATGACCCACACTTCAATAAAAGCTACTAAACTGCCAATACTGCTCACACTTTTTCCCACAATGCTTTTTAAAACACATCTGCTCAACTCACATTAGCCTTCTCCAGAAAACTGCCAGCTGCTATACTGTCTGTTGAATAGTTTATTTGGAATTCCATTCAACCAAGGATTCTACCATATGTGGTTCAGTGTTTCTTCTAATTAAACATCTTGGACAACTTTACTTCATTATTTTTCTAAGTGCTATTTAAAAGTGATATTTCAAAGGGGGAAACAGCTCTGAAATTACAGGTGGCTAGTAGGTAGTGTATTGAAAGAGCTGTATTATTACAGAATAAATATAATACATTATATATTTTTGATTCTGGTCAGCTTACAATGGGCACGGGGCCAAGTACTGGAGTCAAAGATGACATTGAGTCAGTTTTTGATGGTTTAGAGGAGCGCATTGCACATTAGGAATAATGCTAATTGTTACAGAAGCTCATTTCCACTATCCACAGCCTGCACAAAAACTAATCCCTCATTAGCTAGGAACATGATAGATAATTAGGATGGTCTTTTGATACACTGTAAATGATGACAAACTGATGTCACTTCTGGGAATAGAGATGGAGAGGATTCTTCTATAGATAACACATTTATTTACCCTAATTTGCTTGGAATCTAATGAATATTTAGGAATTGAATAGTGGAATTTAAAAGGACTTTTATATGGTCTGTGTGTAGTATCTATACTCCCTGCTGGGTCCATTGATATGTTTTCAAGGGATGTAGCATAAACTGCACCATGTATGATTGGGGACATCAGCACTTAAGGAATTCCAGACAAAATTGAGAAGAAATTGTCAGTCATTTGTACAACCCATGCAAACGTTGCTGACAGTAACCAAAGAAAAAGCTTTGCTGACAACTACAAATGATCAAAATGATCAGACTATCACAAGCAGCAATTCTAGATGAATAGGCACACACTAAAACAAATACAGGTTTTCTAGACAATTTCCATCTGAATAATGGGTTGGAGGAAGACTATTCCACTATGGTACAATATAAACAATTGTTTTTAGACTTATAACCAGCCCGCTAGTGGTACAACTACAACATTTTTTTTCAGAACATATTAAAAAATATTCAGGGTTTTCAATAGTTGGTAAATGCCCATGCTAACCACAAGAAAGCTTCTTAATGCTGCACACAATAAGTACTCAAATTGCACACTGGAAACCAGATCAGCCAGAGCTTCGAGTGAGTAATTGTTAAATTCTAGTCATTGGTCCAACTACGTTAACCAAAAGTTTTTAAGGTTGCTGATGCATACTGTGCCAAGATTAACCATGTACCCCATTTAGTTGTCCACCTGGCGCTCTAGTCATTGCAGATGGTTCCTGCCTGCCTGTGCCATGTTAAGTGTCAACAGGGATGAAAGAAAATATCTGTTAAAAAAACACCACCCCATCTGGGGGTGGTGCTGGTGCTACCATGCACCAACTCTGAAATGAAATTTGAAGGCGATAATGCCTCTTAATGATCAGCCTGTGGGAAGTATTTAAGGCTCATACACAGTTTATTATGAAACATTATAAAACAGATGTATATAGCATTTCTCTATCTATACAGAAATAATAATAAAATACCACCTATGCTTGTTTAAAGTTATCGAAATCAAACATGAGACGATTTGATTGATTGGCAAGAGCATTGTACAATGAATATGACAGTCTATGCTGGTACTTCCATCTACTGGCTAACCATTGCCACAGTTTCCACTTTCGGAGCAAAACACGTATATATTTTCATACATAGATTTTGCTCATAATACATTTATTAGAGTCTTCAATCCAATTCATTCTAAAGCCATAATGTTAAAAATAGTGCGCAACAACCCTCTGTATTTCTAAAGCCATCTTCAATGAACTAAATATTTTCATGGCTATTGCAAACAGTGGTTACATTTTGCCAATTTATATCTTGCATATTAAAATTAATATGAATGATGAGTAGGCTTTCATCATTTTTCCATTCTAGCCTGACTCAGCAAATGTCTGATAGGAAATTAAATAAAAAATGCAGAGCAACCAGACAGGAATAGCAGACATGGGTTTCTAAAAAAAAATGCAGATAAGTGCACTAAATAACAGCATAATGCAATATGCGTCTTCAATCATACAATATGTAACATAGCAGTGCAAAAAGTAATCTTTTTTAAAGGGCTTCTGAGTCACTGGAAACTAATCAGCTGCTTTATACATTTTGAGTTATGGTAAGTTTTTCCTTTGTAAAAGAAATGATGAAAAACAGTGTTCACATCACTGTTAAATTAAAGGGCCATTTTTTTTATGTACACTAAACTGATCCTAACAGTTCTTAAAAACTGCGTAGAAGCATATATGCCTAACAACAGTTTGCATTAAAACTGTTAGGGCAGAGTTTAAATGTCTAAATGGCTTCTCATATTAACATTCACCTTGTTCTCCTTTACCTTGCTTGCTAAAGAAAACCTGTCATTTTTATTCATTTTCATTATTAAAGGAGAATTGATGTCTAACAGAAGACACCTCTGAGGCTGTGCACACTAATGGTTGTGTAAAATGGAAGGACTCTAAAACATATTGCTGGCAGACAAATATTTACATGTGTTGTAGTTCACATGCCTAAAAATGGTTAATTTAAAATTCATTACCAACTGCATTAAATAAAGAACAGTAATGATTAAATGGGCCTTCAGGGTAACTGCTGTTACCTTTTTTTTTTTAGAAAACCTTCATGGCAAACCTCTCTGGTACCCAATTAGAAAATAGAAGTAAAGGAGCCGAAAGGATTTAAGCTACACATGCTGTAGATACATAGTCGTTGTGAATGATCATTGATAAATGAAAGCATGACAAACAAACCAACAATGTGATACACACAGCAACAACAAAATAATTGCAGGGTTTGGAAGACTAATGCACTGACTTTTCCTTACCCAGTAAACAAGCCACATGCATTGTTTTGTTGGATTGGATTGTGAGCCCTTTTGTTGGATTGACATTGGATTGTGAGCCCTTTTGAGGGGAAGTTCGTGGCATGACTATGGACTTTATACAGTACTGCGTAATATGTCGGTGCTATATAAATACTGTGTAATAATAATAATGAGTCTTTCGGGCAAATGACATAAGGTGCATGTATGGAAGAAGGGCATGGAATGATACTGGCTGTCAATAAACCCAGAAGAGGGCTGTGTTTGGAGTCTGCAGGGAACAGAGAAGCAGCCAGAACTGCAATTTTATATATATTTCTTTTCATACAAAAACAGTGGGCAGAAATGATTTAAAATTAAAAAAAAAAATAAAACTCCAGATTCAGAAGTAAATTACTTTCAGAACAAACATTTATATGAAACATTTCATTTTACTACATAGCCTGCTCATGTTTAATGCAGAGTTTTTAGCTCCAGCACTCTGAATCCCTAATGTAAGTAATACAGTGGGGTGTGTCTTGAGTAACAGATAATACGAGGGAACGCTTTTTTTGTTGAGTTGGATCTTACACTTGTTTTTTACTAATTTTTGGTGGTGAATCCAGAAATTACCCCAGTTTGTACTATCATATCCAGTTTTTACGATACAGGGTACCCTCCATTTTTGTCAAAAAACATACAAATTTTACATACAATTAAAAAATAATGAAATATTAACTTGAATTTACTGTTTATTTAAACTTCTTTTGTTCGAACAAAGGATTTATTGTTACTCTAAGACATTTTTTACAGTAAAACATTTGAAAATTAACCTCCCTAGCGTTCTAATTCTATAATTTTTTGATGCAAAAAGTGATCCTATTTTTTTTGCATAGAAATTTTTGTTTATATTGTGGGTCTGTAATTCTTAGGATTAACTCCCGGGTATAATAATTATATTTATTTATTATATTATAATCATAAATTATAATATAATACATAATTATAATACATAATTATAAAAAATAATGAAATAATAGACTACAACAGTGTAACTTATCAAAAAAAAATTTTTTTATCAAAAATTTCTAACTGAAATTTTCCAAACAAGGGTGCAATATTATTGATAAATAATAAGATAAATTAAATGCAGATTTTAGAAAAAAAAAATATTTACATTTTTAGTACACATCCCGGGTGTAGTAGATTTTGAAGCAGGGTGCTGCACAAAGCCCAACATCACAGTCGGGACAGTAGAACCTGGTTTCCTTGCGTTTCTTCCTTCCTCTGTCATCGGTCTTTGAGCAGCAATCCACGCACATCCTTGTAGGTGCTGCCTTTTTCTGGGTTGGTGGGATGTATTCAACGAAGTGAAGACCGGTCAGGCATTCTGGGTTAACAATGGTGGAAGCACAACGTCCAGGTCTGTTCATAGCCACTGATGGTGTTTGGTGGTTCTTGACTATGGATTCGGAAACTTGCAAAATGAAGTCTGAATGATTCACAGGCCTCTGATTTTTTTTGTACAGAACGTAGACATTCCATAGGCACTGCTCAACAAGATGCCTGAAAATCTTCTTGTAGTATTTCCTTTGCTGTTTCCTCATCGCTGGGTAGAATGTCATGGCTTGGTCAGCTCTGTCCACACCTCCCATGGTGTTGTTGTAGTCAATCACCCCCTGTGGCTTCATCACTTCTTTCCCACGTTTTGTGTGTACCAGAACGGTGGAGGCATCATGGACAGTACTCATCAGGCACACATCTTTCTTGTCACGTCATCTTAGGGCCATCATTTTGCCTTTCTGCCAGGCAACACTTTCTCCTGTCTTCAGCTTCCCTTTTGCAAACAGTGCTGGCAGGTTGCGCCGGTTAGCCCTAACGGTTCCATACGCATCCGTTCTGTGTTGCAGAAGGAACTCATAAAGCTCAGGAGAGGTGTAGAAATTGTCAGTTATGACACAATACCCCTGACCTAGCGATGGCTCAATGAGGCATAGCACTGAAGATGTGGCCAATCCATAATGGCTGTATCTGGGGGTGAACTGTGTCCCTTTTCCAGTGTACAGTACTGTATTCCAGATGTAGCCAGATGAAGATTCATACAGCATATAGGTCTTCACACCAAATCGTGCCCTCTTTGACGCAATGTACTGTACCCAGCTGAGCCTCCCCTTGTAAGCCATTAGACTTTCAACGATGCTGACATCTCTTTCTGGCACATAGGTTTGCTGGAAATTTTGTAGGATAATCTGAGATACTTCCCAAATTTTCTTGAGTTTTGGTGCAGGATGGGTAGTCTCATCAAATTCTTCATTGTTTGCGAAGTGCAGGTACTTCATAATGAGGGAAAAGCGGTATTCTGGCATGACTGTGCCAAAGAATGAAGTGGCAACCATTTTGTTCTTGGACCAGTACCACTTCTGCAGGGGTTTGCCCTGCAGCATCACCAAGCCCAAAAACAGCCAAATGTCATCCTTGGTCACAGGTTCCCACTTTCTGCTTCTTGCAAACCTCAGGTGTGGAGCACCTTGTTGTTGTCCAGCGTACCTGCATAAAACAAAATAAAAAATGTATTTTAGGATATGTTCTTTTATAGTGTGAAGGTGGCAAGTAATATGTTAGCAAACACAGCAGCATATACGTTTGCATAAAAAAAAAAATTTAGCAAAAATTTTCAAAAAGTTAGCAAACACAGAACAGCATACATGTTGGCATAAAAAAATAGCAAAAAAATTTAAAAAGTTAGCAAACACAGAGCAGCACATATGTTGGCAAAAAAAAATTAGCAAAAACTTTCTAAAAGTTAGCAAACACAGAGCAGCACACGTTGGCAAAAAAAATTTGCAAAAATTTTCTAAAAGTTAGCAAACACAGAGCAGCATACATGTTGGCATAAAAAAAAGCAAAAAATTTCAAAAAGTACGGCTTACCTGTTTGTCTCCGTAACAATTTTTTCGATAACTTCAGTCAAAAACAACTTCAGGTACGCCAGGGGGTCGTCGCATTCAGCCTCAATTTTCATCCCAGGTGCGCCGGTATATGGAAATCTTGGCGGTGCTGCCTGGTCCGCATCAAGGTCAATAGGACACCATGTGTGCACAGGTTCAGAATTGTCGCTCAGTTCACTTTCGCTGTCCGATGACAAATTTCCTGGTGAATCGCTATCGCTCGATTCCACAACGGACTCCAAATCACTATCGCTGCTTTTAAAATTCCTCCAAAACAGCGCTTGCACCGGCGAGATGTCGTTTGGATGCCATGTGGTCTCCAGCAATCAGTCAGGAACATCAAGGTCAAAGACAAAGTGATGAAATGATACATTCAGGAAGTGATTCATAAGTGATCAAAAGGTCAGATCAAGGTCAGGGCTAATAGTGGGCAAAATATAAATCAGGGCACTGGGCAATGATGCTTGATGCACTAAAATGTGTATTTGTACTTTTATTGTATGTTATTGTGTGTATTTCACTGTAAAAAAAAAATTTAAAAGCAGATTACATAGTAATCTGCTTTTAAATTTTCCGCCCCCACAATCCATCACTCCAGCGCATCACCCGGAAGATGTCACACATCTTGCCGGGTGATGCGGTGGCGATGTCCCCGCCCTGCTTGATTCCCCTGCTCGCATCTCCCGGAGGCTGATCTCCGGGTGATGCTATGGGGATGTCCCTACCCTGTTCACTCTCCTGCTCGCATCACCCGGAGATCAGCCTTCAGGAGATGCGAGCAGGGAGCAGCTGCAGTAGATCCAGGGGGTGCTGCCAGCGGGAAATCTCCGCTGGTATCACCCCCTGGATTTACTAATGGTGATCGCATCTAACTGCAGATGCATTCAGCGGGGAAGGTGGGGACCCCAGCGGTATTTAAAAGCAGATTACTCCGTAATCTGCTTTTAAATTTCCCGTCCCGCCACGCCCCCCGACGGAGAAGCGCCCCGCCATCACAGCGGGATTGTGCGATCGCCGCTGGAGCGCGGGGCTAAGGTAAGAGGGACCCCCAAAGTTACCACGAGTGTGACTCGGGGTTACCGCTTTTTGCAATTTTTCCCACCCCGAGTCACACTCGGGAATACCGCTAGGGGGGGTTAATCAGGTAAGCAGTTAAGGTAAAAATGTATGCTTATAGCTTTTTCCTGGAGTGTTCAGTGTTAGGACAATCCTGCCGGATGCTCAAACAGTAATAGTCAGCCATCATATGTACATCTCATCTACTCTGATACCGTCCTTGCAACCAAGCATTGTGTAGCTCTCCAAGAGTTTCTGGCTAATTTCTGTGTAATTATTTGCTTGTGTGTTTCCAAGAAAGTCCTTAACAATGGCTTTGAATAATAACCAAGCATTCTTTTCGACTTCTGACATTGCCCCTGATTCATCAATAAAATCCACGCTCGCTGGAAGCGCGAAAGTACGCGCGGCCATCAATCGCGGTTTACCGCGGTCCGGACTCGAGTGTGCGCGTACACTCGCCTCACTGCCAGCCGGATTCCTGCCATTAGAAAGAATGATTTTTTAGGGGAACAGTGACTTTTAATGCAAGCTCGCCAGTGTAAAGCTGCCGGAGATGCGCGGCTCCGGCCGCGAGCTTTTTCAGTTGCTGAATAGCGCGATGGCGTACGATTTCGGATCGCGAATACGAATGCGAAAATCCGATTCTGCTTGATGAATCAGAGGCATTGTCTTGATGAAATGTTCATCTTTGATGAGCTGCCGAATCTGTGGACCATTAAACACATTGGTCTTTATTTTTTCAAATGACAGGCTAGGAAATGCCAAAATTAGGTACTTGAAACAGTCTCCTTCAGTTGGCAAAGCTTTAACTGCTTCATCAGACCCAGTTTCATATGCAGAGGCGGAAATATAATATTCTTTTTATCAACAATTGGCTCATATAGAATGTTTGGATCACCTGGTTATAGGGCAGATCTTGGAGACCAATTCCTTTCCACCCAAAGCCTTTCAGGAGCTCTGCTGTCCCACATGCACAGGTAACAGGGATACTTGGTGTATCGGTGTTGCTGACCAAGAGGGAAGCATACCATTTTAAGGTCAACACAGATGACCCAATTGTATTAGTGATATTGGGACAACTCAATGACTCTCTTTATGTCTGCATATTCTTCACAAAGAGAAAATGAATGGCCATTTGGGACTGACCCAAATATATTGCCATTGTGAAGAAGGACACACTTAAAGAGCCGCTTTGAGCTATCGATAAATAGTCGCCATTCAGTTGAGCTATAGATTGGAATTCCCAATTCCTCCATTAAACCAGGTATGTTATGAAAATACACAAAGCCACTGTCAGTTCTAAAGTACTGCAGAAATGCAATTTCTCTGGTTCGAAAGTAGAATACATTTGTTCCTTTTTCAAGTAAGTTTTTCTCACGCAGTCTTGATGCTAGGAGTTCTGAAGCCTTCTTCGATAGTCCTCAATCAGGTGCCAAATCACTTAACTCATGCTGATCAAATCCGTTACGAACAGAGTCTTCTTCAATTTCAAACTCTTCATCATTGTTGTCACCTAGTACATCACCATAATCATAATGTTCTTCAAGAGAGGGTAGTGTAACGAAAACTGGCACTGGGATTTCATCTGAATGAACCACGGGGCGTATATGCCAATGGTAGACTGGGATACTCTATTAGCTCCATTTTTACCTTTAAAATGTACATATAAATGTGTACATATATTTTTATATATACATATATATATATATATATATATGTATACGTATATATACCGTATATATACACATATACACACACACCATATATACACAAAATTATTTGTGGATATTATTTTACCTAACAAACTAAAGGTGTTAGGATAAAATGGAAACACATTTTACTAGTGGAATGTCTTGAAGAACACACCACATGAGGTTAACAATGATGTCCAACTGAGTATTTCTCAGCATGATATAAACAATACACACATACAAAGTTGTCATGAGATCTAATAGGTGTCTTCTCAGACAACAACAGCCTAAAAAAGGAAGTGGAATCTGAATGTGGTTATAATTACACAAAAGATTTCTACTCTTCTGCTATGGCTTAAGCAAAAATTCCTTGGAAATGTGTATATTCTTCCTATGTTTAATTAAAGCCACATTTAGTAAATAAGCATTGTCTTTCCTTTAATGTTATCGCTTTTCTTTTATAATCTGTAATCATATAAATATAAATAATAGTGTTAATAGGATGTCAGTCTGATATGTGCTTAACCAAAAGGCTGTGGCGGAAACTATAGTGGAAATTCCAATAAAAAAAAGTTAAAAAAAAGGAAAAATTGGCCCTACTATTTAATAATATCATCTACAACAAACCCCACATGAATGTGTATCCAAATACTTGCAATTCCACTTCAACAAGCCAATGTCAAATTCATTATATTCTATTCTCTTGGTGACTACATATGGGCATCAAATCAAGTCAGTTCATGAAGACTGCGAACAATAGAATGAGTAATGTGGGAAAACGACCACTTTGTAAATAAAAATATTTATTTGTCTTTTTAAAACCAAAACAGATTTTCTAATTGTGTGTGTGTGTAAACAACCTTCATCTGTGCCTCAAACATATGTAGTCTAGGGATTGTTACTTGTATTCTGGGAGCAACAGTAAAATTAAAGGGCATGTTTACAACAAGGTGATATTACCCTAACTGAAATTTAGGTGCTTTACACAGTGAGTATATTGACTAGGTCAACAATTGAAAACAATCTTGCTTTTCATCTTCATTTCCAGGGCTCCTGGTATGGGTTGCCTCCTGGCAGAGGCCGCAGGATTACCAGGGCACCCCACAAAGAGTAATTGGCCAGCCACCAATGGCCACTGAACTATTTTGCTACAAAGAGGTCACGGGTCCCAAGTTCTCCTTCCAACTGAGAACAGTGTGTCAGAGAGGCAGAGATTGACAGAATGAACATGACTAAAGGGGTGCTGGGGATGCTGCAAGCGGCTAAACAGAGTATCTGCTGCCAGAGGGGTAATGTCTCTGGTACCTCTAAGTACTTATTAACTCAATCAAAAGTAATATCTATATCTATGAACTACAGTAGGATGATTTACTGAGGAAACCAATTATAATCACTGGGTATTTACCAGTTAACAAACTGTTTTACATGTTTTACATGTTCAGCACCTAACCTAAGCTTAAGTTAACACACTTTTTAATGTATTGGCATCCATTGTGGCATTTCTTTAAACAGGTTTTTTTTACGCCCAATCACAGAAAAAAATTGCAGCTCACTGAAACACATATTGGACTTGCAATTTTGCATTATGGTGAACTAAAAGTGAGGTGTGCTTTTTCATACTGTGTACATGGATAAAGACACCACTCACAATGAATTGCAATGCACTACAACCTGCATACATTCACCAGCCTTTTTTTTATACATTCCACAGTGATTTTTATGAATGTTGACAAGGTAGCATCATGCAGTTGCTGGAGATTTGTTGGCAGCAAATCCATGATATGAATCACCAAGTCCAGCACATCCCAAAAAAGTTCTTTTGGATTGAGATCTGGTGAATGAGGAGGTAATTTGAGTACAGTGAACTCATTGTCATGTTTGTGTAACATAGTGTAACATACAATTGTGTAACAAAGCAAAATTTTTTCTGCAGGAAGTAACCATCAGAAGATAGTTACACTGTTGTCAAAAAAACACTATGGCAAGACACCTGCTGTGTATTATAATGCTGTGTGGATTATAACACACAGCAGTGCGCAGTAGTCCAGTAGTGTGTGTCAGAAAAAAGGGAATTTTCTTACATGTTACAGTGCTTTAAACCAAGGTTGCTTTGAACCAACTAACCTTAATGAACCAATGTTAATGTGTGACATAACCCACTATACTGAAAAAGCATTCATATCCTACATTGATCTCAATAGACGTATAAGTGGATCAGTAATTAAATATATATTTTTTGTGTTTTCACCCATGACCCGTGGACAAAATCTCTGGACTAAGATCCTGGCTTGGAAAAGACATGCAGTGTTCTTTCCAGCTGCGTTTAGCTAGGCACACCACCAGGCACTTTTCAGTAACCACTATTTTTGGGTGGTCACTGAAAACTTGGGTCACAGTACAGGGGCCGCTCCACCCACCTACAACTTCTTCCCACCCAACTTTAAAAAAATAGTGGGGAGAGCACTGATGTGGTTATGTAAATCCTGGAGTCTGCTCAGTTGATGGCTGTGTTCATGGATTTCTAACACATACAATTCTAACACAGATAAGCCCTCCTGTCACACTCAGAGAGACAGGGCCACTGATACAGGGGCACTATGGCTTGCACGGAGGTGGTGTAAGCCCTGAGAAGGGGCAAGGGGCACAGCCTAAGCAGTAACCAGGTTTTCTCGAGAGCCTCTGATGTGAGGATGTTGCGCCGCTGGTTACTGCGGTCCTTGGGCACACCAAGGTGGGCAAAGCACAGTTCCAAATCACTAAGCAGAAGGATAGTCAAAGGAAGCCGGGGACGAAACAGGCAGGAAGCAGAAGAGGTCAGGTCACACGCCAGGGGTCAATAGCCAGGGATCCAGGAGACAGACATCAAAGACACAGAGGCCATTGCGGGCACAGGGAACACAGGAGACACTGCAAACAGCATAAGGTACAGGTGTTGCAGGGATATCCACAGGGAGACTGGAACAGCACAGGGAAGTTGGCTGATAACCAACAAACTGGACAATGAAGGGTTAACACGGGAGCTGGCACAGGAAACACTGGATTAAGCAGCAGGTTACAGGAACTAGTTCACAGAACTGGGGAGCTCAGCGCTAGTAAGACTTAAAGACAAAATGGAGTCTGAGAGCTAGATAAATAGCCAGGGCTGGTTAAGAGGCTATTTTCTGATTGGCCAGTGGCATGGACGGAGTTAATAAAGCTTGGAAACAGAGACATGCCCAGCATCAGAACTGCCCGCATGCACAGGGTAGAGATGCCTGTGATTTAGTGAGGTGTGACACCTTCTGCAGCCTCTCACCTTGTGGCTTGCTTCAAAATCTTATTACATGGGGAGGGAGGAGACTAAAACACACGCTAGATTAATGTTACCTGAGTAGTTTTGATTGTCTCTGGCAAAATGTATGCATGCGTAAAGCAGTCCCCAGACATTGTTATTGAACCATCCTGGCATATCAATGAACAACTGAGCACGAGCTGCCATTGTACTTTCCCACTGACAAGAGCACAGTGGGGTGCCACTATCTCATCCACCCATTTCTCCTCTTATTTCTGTCCACAGCTTGTTCATTCTCCTGAATGATGAAAAAACATTTCCAGCAACAAAAATCTGATGTCTGTACAGGGGTCAAAAGAATGCTTCATCCTATTTGCAGAAAGCTATAGGTATCACTTCAGACTAGGCAAATTTACATGAACGAAGTACAAAGATGGCTTTAAAGCATAAAAGTTTTTTGTAAAAAAAAAACTGAAACTGTATAAAGTAACAATAGATGATAAAGTTAGTTAAAAATGTATTTGTGGACCATCTTAAAGGGCATGCTGCTTAAAGAAACCTATTTTGATTTTATAATAACGTATGAATGTACACTTCTGCAACAAAAAATGGATTTTTTCCCCTGTGTTGTTTAACAGGGATCAATTATTTTTTTTATAAGGCTGGTATTCTTCACACTGGCCATTGATGTAAGAGGTATTGCTCGCACTGACCACCGTGTTAATATACTGTGACTTGTGAACATAGTAATTATAGCAGGGGTTCCCCGAAGAGCCGAGACATTTTTTCATGGGTTCCCCCGTGTAAAAAAAGGTTGGGAAATGCTGCTGTAAAGGCATATTGTGACATTTTAGGAAGATGCTTATGCAGACCAATACTTTTACTAATAGGACAAATTTAAACAGTATTAGGAAAGACTCTACAAGCTCTCTCTGCATGCTGCCTAATGGAAACTGAAGCCCTCAAACTCAGGTTTGAATACATTTGTCAAACAGAGCTGAAGGTACTTGGGACTAAACACCCTGTGAAACATGGCTTTGTGGTTGGTGTGACCTTTCAAAAAAAAACCTCACTTAATTCCAAAAGAAGATTATTTGATATGGGAAAGAATCATGTTGCTATTTTGTTTGTTTAACACTATTTAGTCTACTTTGAGCCATTATAATTAACTTTACTTGGTTGTTTGACACCTGCTCGCTGTGACAGTAGGTTCTTACTTCCATATAGGGAAATGCATGAAAAAAAGAGTGGGTTTTGGATATGTCTAAAATAACATCATCAAGAGATTGGGTTAACAGTCAGAAAAACACAATAAATAAATGTCCAATCAAAAGGACAAAATACCATAGATACAGAACGTCTGTCTCCAGTTTGCTGTTTCCCATAGGACAATATAACTGTTTGTTCAGAAGTACTTGTAGTATATTTTTCAAAGACATATTACCAAACCATTAAGATTAAAAAGGCAGGAATATTACTCTACTGAACTGTTTCCTGTGCATACATGTTGACCCGAATTATGTAAAGTTTTAATGCGGCTAATTGTTATTTTTACTAAATCCCCCTCCTTCTTCCAGACATGGGGGTGGGAGGTGGGATACTCTTCAGATGCAGAACAGAAAGCAAAGATGCTTACTTTGATCCATAAGTTGTCAATCAGTAGCTAATTCCAAGAAATGGGATACAACATACTTGTTACAGAACCCTGGAAAAGCTCCATAGTAGTTTCCCTGCGGTATCAAACTTATGCTGGCGTTGTGGGCAAGAGCGCAGTAGTATGCTGCATATATTCTGGTCATGCCCCCTGATTCACCCCTTCTGGGACCAAGTGAGATCTCCCATGGAAGACTCACCTCACACTACATACCTGCACACCCTGGGTTTTTCCCTCTCCATTATAATACCCTGTCAGTAAAGGCATATGAAGACTCCATTCTTAGACACCTCATCATCGCTGAAAATTTGTGCATCCCAATTTGCTGAAAATCTACCTCACCACCGATAGTAGGTCTTTGATTGCAGAAAGTAAATGACATTTTGATAATGGAAGACCTCATTGCAAGTGTGCGGGCCACCTCCGACAAATTCCATGCTGTTTGGGGCAGTTGGGTGTACTACTGGGATACTACAACTTTAGGTGCCATCTGGACCCTACCCCCCCTTCAAAATGTATGATGTAGATCACTTTAAGATATATATGTCTTGCTGTACCCGTAAGTTTATAAAGGCATGTGTGTTGTTCTGCCTGGCTCATTATAAACATCATGCTAAAAAGCCAATCTATGTTAATTACACATGTTATTGTTAACATTTTTGTTCCAGTATGAGGGCATTGGATTGTATGTGAACCCCCTGGAATTATTGTTTACAAAATAAGGTATATATAGTTAGTAAATATAAGTTACTGTCCACCATAGGGCACTGTTATTATGGATGCTCCTTTAAAAGACCACTCAAAACCCGTATTCTTCAAACTTGCCTACCTGTCTTCTTCTGTCTTTTAAACCCTCACTGCTCACCCACCAATTCCATAACCCCTTTTCTATTGTATGCTGCTTCCCCACCTTTTTGATTGTAAGCTATTCGGAGCCGGGACCTCTTATCCTTCTGTGTCACTGTCTGTGTCTCTCTGTCATTTGCAACCCCTTTTTAACATACAGTGCTGCACAATATGTTGGCGCTATATAAATCCTGTTTAATAACAATAATAATGCAACATGCCAGGTGTTGCAAAAGGGGATTGCTTTTTCACTGATCACCAAAATATAGGGGCATAAAGTTATATTAATAATATTGACATATTGAAACAACATACACCACCAAAACTGAACTAACCATGACATGAACTGAAATGATACATTCCTCAGTGGCTTCACTAACTAAAGTGATTTGATAAAAAAAATAGTAAGATAGGGCAAGTGGTTCATGAAGAGCTTTGATATTGGGCTGTGGTAAAATCACTATGCAGAAAGAAAATGTCCTGAAGGAACTAATTTCTTGAGCAACCAGGACTGTAATTAATTTGAGATGTAATCCCTTTCTTTACAGCCTATGGAAAAGATTTACAGAGGGGCATGCAAACAATGCCAAAGGACAATATTTTAATATGGGTACCAGCAAACATCATTTATAGGCCTGCCCTCTAGTAATAGTATTTTTGTAATCTAAAAATTATCAGAAAGTCAATGGTCTCATTGCAGTTTAGAAGAGCTTCTATTACCCTATTATTACCAGATTTACTAGATACCAAAGCAAACGTACTACAGTTAGCTTATGAGACAGCACATTAATATATTGTTGTAGGTATGGTGTGTCAGAATGAAATCTTGGACAAAACTATTAAATACATTTCAGATAATAAATAAATATTAAATTGAGTAAATTTCAGATTCAGCTATTGTCGTCCATAAATAACAGCATTCAGTAACAGATGGCTTTACATAAGCAATTCTCATGATGATTTCTAGCCATTCAGCACAGTACAACAAACCCAAGTGAATTAAGGAGGAAATGATTTGCAAGTGCAGTAAGACGAGAATGAAAGAGTGCTAGAATCAAGAGGAAGTTAACAATCTGATCCAGCAGACTGCATATAGGAGTGAGGGCTTAGTGAATGCCAACTGTAGTAAACTAAAATTATTAAAAAAATAAATTATTATTGCCAACATATTACTCAGTGCTGTACATTAAATAGGGGTTGCAAATGACAGACAGTGACTTAGGAAGAGGAGAGGGCCCATGCCCTGAAGAGCAATCTACAATTGCTTACAATCTAAGAGATTTATCTATACACTCCCTTTAAATTTCCTAAAACATATACATCAATGCATACAGTACATGGGAGTAAAGCTACGTACACACATCAAAATTTTCTCGCCCGATAATTGGCTCAAGGGGCGGATATCGGGCGATAATCTGGCATGTGTACAGCCCGCGTCGTTTATCGTCCGTGGATCCGTCCTGGCGGATCCACGGACGATGAACCATGAGCAATTATAATGCAAGGGAAGGGGGCGAGCGTGCAGCAGGGTGCCGCTCTGTCGTTCTTCCCCTCCCCTTTCCATAGAGCAGAACGGTGCTGTATGTACAGCACTCGTTCATGCATCGCGTGGTTCTTATCGTTGGAAAGGATCGTGAAAGATCCTTTCCAACGACAAGAATTGCACGTGTGTATGCGGCTCTAGTTTACCTGCCAAATGGTGTGTATTTCTGTCCACACCGTCCTCTTATTTACACAACCCTGTCTGACTCGGCAGGGGACCTAATGTATTTCTTAAACCACTTGTAGGTAATCAGTATAAACTTTGAAGTCAGGAAGTCTCTAAAAAATAAAGAATCTAAAACCTAAATGTGCACAACATATTTGCCCATTATGACACTCACCTGCCAGTGTCCACCTCAAGTACTGCAGCTGTTATATCCCTGGTCACTCCCTCTCTGCCTCTATCATTTTCTCTTGGACTTCTGCTGGATATGGCATCCTAAGCCATCTTTTTTGGACAGGTGTGTACAATGGCAGAATGTGTTGTTCAGTGTACAGGAATGAAAACAATGCTGACAGGCAGACAGAATGCATTATGACGGAAAATACTTTTTTTCTGTCAAAAAAAAGAAGTCAGCCTGTCAGCAATTTTTGTAAAACTCAGTATAACCCTGCTTTACCTCCATAGTGCTTTATACTGGTGTTAAAGCTTTAAATTGAGCCTATTTTAGGCTCTCCATGACATAACTGATATGTACTTGAAGACAATGAACCACAAGTAAATACTAAATGCCATAAATGAATACCAAATGGAAGTTTGGACAGGGAAGGGAATAGCAAAATCATGCTAGAACAGGCATATTTGTTAAATCACTGATAACAATCTCCATATGAACTCAGTAAGGTATCCTCAAAAACTCCGGGATTAGTCAAATTTTGTTTTTTGCCACACATATGTTTTAAATATTTATAAAAAGATAACCTTTCCATATGTTATCCAGAGTGGTTTGTTGAGATAATGAGATGTGGGTTTCAATTCTTTGGTAAACAAGTTTTCAAAGTGTTGGGGAAATTGTGAAAATTCTGGGGAAATAATAACATTGTAGACTGAAAACACAGTATTGCTCCAATTTTTTTTAATATACAAGTCAAATATGTATATTTTAATTCAATCAATCAAACTAATGAAATTACTCAGATAGTGTTTGGTAAATTAGGTAGATTGTCTAAAAAAAACTAAGGGAAAATGGTTAAATAAAATGTTGAGTTACATACATATTACATACAACACCACTATTTCCTAGTTTAGAATTTTTAAAGAGTCCCTTCCCTGACTAGAACCTCAGCATTCAACCGATGTTATGACACTACTTGTACATAGTCAAGACAGACAAATTGATAACTCGTAACAATTACAATACAGGGCCTATAAGATACCTAAATCCACTGCTGCCATATATGGAATCATCCCGACAGGTTGGATTGTAATGTTTTCATTTATTAGCATAATATACTGTGCTGTAAAGTAGAATGTGACTTTTTTTTTTTTTTTTTTATATATATTTATATTTTTATAAGACACTCTCAGGTACAAAAACTGGCTGTACAAATTACAATATCTTCAGTACAATAACACATCACAGAAAAGGCAAATGTATACAATTTTTTTCTATAAGCAATGCACCCAAAGCTTCTCAGTTATAGTTTTATGAACTTATATTAACAAACAACGGATAGGTGGTACAGGTGAGAGTGAAGGTGGAGAAGGGTACAGGGGGAGGAGTAAGGGGGGGAGGCAGCACAAATACAGCATAAACACGTATCCTAAAAGATATATCACATAACATCTGTTACATTCCCGAAGCTTAATATCCTCACAAGACATATAGCGTCGGTTGCAGTAAGGCATTCAAATCGGAAGTGGTACTGGACTGAATCCAGTAGAACCAGGTACAGGTAAATTTTCTCTGTACCTATGGAAATCATACCCTCCATGCGATATATGTCCGTTACTCTCCCCATCCACTGAGCGACCGTTAGGGGTGTTTCACTTTTCCAACATGAGGGAATACACGCCTTTGCAGCATTTAATAGGTGCCGCAAAAGAAAAGATTTGTATTGTTTCTTGTCATGGTGGAAATGTGAAGGAGTGCCAGTTCAGGCTTTCCCCATATATCCACTGATGTGAGTTCATATGTAAGTTTTGCCACTAATTCCCAGAAGGGGGTGAGCCTAGGACAATCCCCAAAAATATGTATTAGGGTACCAGGGGCTGCTTTACATCTCCAACAGTTTGTGTCCACATGAGGATACATTTTGGGTTTGCATTCTGTACCATCTGGTGATTTTGAAAATTTGAATTTGAAAATAATTTCTTGATATTTATTGCAAACAGAGGCTTTATGGCCAAAGTTCAGCATCATCTCTTGTTGATGTTTCATGAGTTTAAAAGCCAGTTCCTCTTCCCACCTTGTCACAAAGGGTGGGGTAATGTCAATCAATGTCGAGATGAGACTTTGGTAGGCGCAAGATAGTGTACCCCTGATAACTGCTTGGGAGTCACAAAGCGACTCCAAGGGTAAAAGTGGGTGTAAAAACTGAGAGGGATGTGGGAGAGATCTAAGAAAATGTCAGTTGAGTAGAGCGCCAAACATTCAGAGCTGGCAGGTCACACTCGGCTTGCAAATCCATAAAAGTGGCCCAGAACCCATTTTGGATAAAATGTCTCAGAAAGAACACTCTTAATTTTAAGATTGGACTTTGATGACTGAAGTTGGACAGCCCTGCTTTAAGTAAACTCAACCTAAAGAAATCCAGACTGGGAGGCCTAATAGAAAAATAGGTTATAAAGTTTATCAATACCTAATTAGTGAAGATGACAGGGTAGTGATAGGATGATGGGTAACTTTGAAGCCATTAAAACTCTGTAGTTAAATGTGCCATAATGTGCAAATATGCTCAGCAGTTTAAGTCCCCTGAAGCTCAAATCCTGGTATTTTTTAGCCATGCGTCTTCTCTCTTTGTTTACTTTCAGTGGGGTTTTATTTCAGGGTGTCCACATCAATGCCTTGCATGATGAATAAACTTTCTATTGGATGTCTGCAGCATAATCTGAATTAACCAGCTGACCCACAGTAATGACAAGAGCCGAGGTGGATAATAAGTTTTCTGGAGAAACTGACATTTTGGATGTTTAAAAAGTACTTACAAATATATTGAGGTGTTGAGTCCCATCCTCTCTAACAACTGTTTTGTACCATTTAGATATGTATGCCCTCTGAAGGATCTCTGAGCACACACACACTATTAAAAATCAAATATTCTGAATGTTTTATAAGAAATAGTATTATATATTTCAACACTCCTGGGAAAAAAATATTATACTTTTTCGTTTACCTGTGAAGAAAGTAGATTGCAGTCAATGTGCATTCCTTTACTTGTTTTACTTCTTTGCAGTAACCCAGCCATAATGGCACCATGTGCATATAATCCAGTTGCAAGATCAGTCATAGCCACACCTGGACGAACAGGGTCCCCATCCTGAAAATCAACAAAGATTTGACAGACCGATGGAAAGTAAGTGATCATATAATTATATGACAATTGTAGTAAAAATAGTAGCATACATTTTAAAGAGAGAGAAAAAGTGGATGATAATGCGGCAAGACAAATTCAGAATAACTAATATGTTGCTCTTAATAATTGATTGACAAAATTATGAATTTTTCTTTTAACAAAACTTAAACAAAAACTGGTAAACTTCTGTAAAATTCAGTGAAGTTTGCATAGTTACAAAAAAGTGGGTTACTACAACCACTACTTACAGTTCTACTGAGTGTGCAGCAGGGGAACCTGATGCCCCGCTAGTGAAAGCCAAGAAGTGGTTATCACCTAGCCTGAAGTGTCTTTATGTTCAGAAACTTACAGAGTAGCTTTCACTAGAACTCCTAGATTACCTTGTAGAGTTGCATTGCTTTTATTATTAATTTGATTGAAGCAACTAGTTGCACAAAGCGATTGCCAATAACTGGCACTGAAGTCTTCTGCACAGTTTTATTTTTATATATTATGCCTGGGTGTCAGAGTGGAGAACATAGTGCATCAGCACTGGAACACACTCTGAATGCAGACAGGCACTGATATTCCTTTGCAAAAGTACAAACAAAAAAATACAATAGGCCTGATTTAATAAAGCTTTCCAAAGCTGGAGAAAATACATTTTACCCTTCCTAGAGGTAACCCCGAGTGTGACTCAGGGTAGAAAAAAGTTGCTAAAAGCGGTAACCCCGAGTCACACTCGGGGTAGGTAATCCTATGGGAGGTAATAGTAAATACCTGATCCGCACGCATCCAGCGTCGTCCATCGCCGCGATCTCCGTCTTCTCTCTTCTTCCAGCCGGCTTCTGCATCCGATGAGTCACCGGATGCATAGATATATAGATTTTATTTTATTCAATGTATTATTTTTACATGATTTTGTGTTTCAAACTTTATTATACTCATACTATTATAATATACTGTAAAATAAATTTTCATGAAAAACAATGTACCGCTTTTAGACATATAAAACGGGAAAGAAATGAACCGCTAATTTCTTTTTCTTTTTCTAACCGATTTCTTTCTATTTCTATTTGTTAGAAAATGTTTTGAATCCTGGACCAGATCCATTACAGGTTTGCTGGATCACCCAGGTTAACTGATGAAAGTGTATGTTTTTCAGTCTTGGAGAGCTTTAATAAGTCAGACCCAATTGTTTTACTTTTTAACTTGACTATTCCCTTATCCTTGTGATTAAACTTGAAGGTTTAACCATTTCAAACTTTCAACACTGCTATCAATGACCCACCATACCCTTATTACACATACTTACACATGTAGTAAATATTTTATACTAAAGTCATGTTAAGGGTAAGTATAATGTATGATTCTGAACAATACAAAATATTTATGTTATAAATGTTTACAAAAATGTGTATGGGTGTATGTATAGCCAAATTAATGTTTATTTTGTTTTGGAATGATGAAGATCCATGTAAGTTTTTTCTTTATCCATTCTCCCTTATACAGGGATAATGCTTTTGACACTGTTGATCACCCCCTTCTAATACAAATCATGCGCTCCATTGGTATCTGTGACACTGCTCTCTCTTGGTTTGCTTCCTATCTGTCTGACCGCTCCTTTCAAGTTTCTTTCAATGGTATCTCCTCCTCACCCACTCTCCTCCCTTTTGGAGTTCCCCAAGGGTAAGTTCTTGGACCGGTTCTCTTTTCTCTATACACCTCCTCTATCGGTAGTCTCATATCCTCCTTTGGCTTACAGTACCATCTGTATGCTGATGACACTCAAATCTATCTGTCAACCCCTGACCTGTCTCCCTCAGTCTTGGATAAGGTCTCATGCTGCCTGTCAGCCATATCATCATGGATGTCTGACCGATTCCTGAAACTCAACCTGGATAAAACAGAACTCATCATCATTCCCCCCTCAAATACCAAATCTCCCCGACATATATCTAACTGTTAACAACACTGTTATTCGTCCCTCCCCTCAGGCACGTTGTCTTGGTGTCATCTTTGACTCGGCCCTCTCATTTACCCCCCATATTCAGAACATTTCCAGGTCCTGTCACTTTCACCTACGCAACATCTCCAAAATCCGCCCCTACCTATCTCCTGAGACCACCAAACTCCTTGTACACGCTATTATCATCTCTCGTCTGGACTACTGTAACATCCTTCTCTCTGGTATTCCACTAACCCGACTCTCTCCTCTACAATCTATCATGAATGCTGCAGCCAGACTCATCCATCCTTCCCTCCGCTCTTCTTCTGCTCCATCTCTTTGTAGTTCTCTCCATTGGCTTCCATTTCACCTTAGAATCAAATTTAAGCTCCTGTGCTTTGCCTTCAAATCCCTTCACAGTTATTGTCCCACTTATATTTCTGACTTGGTAAAAAAATACTCCCCCTGCCGCTCTCTCCGCTCCTCCAATGACCTACTAATGACTTCCTCACTCATAACCTCATCACATGCATGGATACAAGACTTCTCCAGAGCTGCCCCAACTCTCTGGAATGGTCTTCCTCGTCCTATTCGGCTTGCTCCTACTTTCTGCTCATTTAAAAGAGCGCTCAAAACCCATTTTTTCAAACTTGCCTACCCATCTTCTGTCTTTTGAAACCATCACTACTTCCCACCACTACATATCTCCCATCCTATTGTGTGTGACATTCCCCGACCTACTAGATTGTAAGCTCTCCGGGGCAGGGTTCTCTCCTCCTGTCCTCCTGTATCACTGTCTGTATCTGTCTGTCATTTGCAATCCCTATTTAATGTACAGCACTGCATAATATGTTGGCGCTATATAAATCCTGTTTAATAATAATAATAACAAAATGGAAACCAAAACAAATAATGAGGGACAGAAAAAAAATCTTACAGGTCTTAAAATCCCTTTATATAAAATGTATATTTCAAATAATTGTATTAGTTTTCATAGGGATTTACAACAAAAATAGGGAAGGTGAGGGCATAAAAAAAAGAACAATTAAAGAGTTGAGCATTTACATGTTCTCAGGGGACAGTACTATATATACAATTTAAAATCCAGGAAATATTTAGGTAAAAACATGGAATATATTTGTACATTCTACTGTTTTTCTTCATGCAGCCAATAACTACACATTTTTATATCAAAATGAAAATTTAAAGCAAAATTTGTATTTACATCCCAACATTGAGCAGCTATTTATGCTTACACATTGGAATCTTGACTCCCTTAGGTTTTTATTTTGTTCAATGGACATTTTTTTTAGCATAACCAGTGACACAACCATATAAAGTCAGTAATGGTCAGCATTAAGATTTTCTCACATAACTATGTCCAGATTCTTGAGAAAAAAATGAAGATAAAAAAGAGGCTTGCACAAGATATTTTGCAATCCAAAAACTAAGTCTGAAGTTTATTACTATGAATGCATTCCAGTTTCTAAAATAATTTGGTCCTAAAAATGAAACTGTTTTACTCATCCATGTGCAAAATAATAGAACTGCAAAGAAAAAAAAGAAGTCACAGAATTCCATTATAGAATCCAAAGACACTTTACAAAAAGACCACACATTTTTAAATGAATCAGCACACATCAGAGAACATCTGGTGCGTGATTTATATAAATTCAAAGTTTTTGCCTTAATTGTTATCAATGTTACACAAACACAAAGAATTAGAGAAATCTTACCTCTGGTCCTGTTATATGCATTAACCCAGACATTGCACAAGCTATAGCGTCATATCCAGCTCTTTTAAACAGTGGGCCAGATTGTCCATAGCCTGAAAGTGCAAGGAGGCAATTCATCAAATCACTATTAACTGTTAGCACCAAAAAATGAAATGGCCTACACTGTCTGAAAACTGTGAAACTGGAATACCACTACTCGATTTTTTAGTACACCTAACAAAGCAGGTTAGTTTTGGAATAAGATGGGGTATAAATAAATGTAACACATCTAAAATGTTATATGATTTCAAAATTCGTCATGAAGGAAATAGTGCTTGTTCCTGACAAAAATACATTTACCAAAGCTGACTTCCTGGTGGTAGTCCTTGGGCTCACATTGTGTTTCTTGAAACTGTGCAGATAAAGTTTAGAAAGCAGCCAGAAAGAGGAGCACTGACCTCTAGGCTGCATGAACTTGGAAGCTCCTAGCTCTCAGTACTTCTGGGTTCAGAGCTGTTGGATTCTTACAGCTGAAGCCAGTAGGTTAATGACTCTAAACTAGATAAACTGGAAGAAAAAAAGGCATAAACTATAAATGCCAGTGTTTTTGTATTATTACAATAAAAAAATAAAAACCCTCCAACATGCACATACGTATACATGCAAACATTAAGGACACACCTAAAAGACTATAACATGACACAATGATAGACATTCTTACAGTCCAAGAAGTAGAATAACCTCAGGGATGCCATTTAGGTTTAATTATAAATTGTTTTTATTGTGTCGTCTATTTATATTTATTTCAAAGTGTTTTTTCCAGGCTAGATATAGTTGGTACCAACTTGACACAACCTTGTCTTCAATAATAAATTACCTTTTTTTATTTATGTTTACTTTATTATTAAAAATGAACCCATACATTCCATAGAGAACTATGCAGGACAGTGTCAAGGCCTGTAATCTAAAACACCAATGCTGGGCATCATTACTATTTTCCATAACACTAAAATAATTTAATACAAAGCAGCTCCAACATAAAAAAGTTACAAATTTTAGAATGTGTAGTTTGGGTTTAGATCCCAGTCCTGTACTATCACAGAAATATCTGAGGCAGGTTGCAAAACATACAAAAAATATACATAATCCTAAACAATACTGGAATGAACGAAACCTGACAACAAAGGAGGTAGATACAAATTTAAACATTTTTTTCTCTAGTAACCATAATATTTATATTGCATTTATTATTTTGAGTTATTTAAGGATAAGGAAGAATTTAGAAGGCATGTATTCAGAATCTCAAATATTGCACGGTTTCACAAGTTTTTGCTCCCAAATATAAATAAACATATGAAATAACATGAAGCAGATACTGAAGACGAGTAAATGAAGTAGCACATGCTTCGTAATACTAACACCAGGGAATTATAACACTGGTCAACAAACATTTTCTTGCCAAACAGATTAAAGTCATTTTAGGTTATGTTTGATGCACCGATTCCAAATATGGTATTGGTTTTGCCAGATTGAATCTGGTTTTTGAAATAATGACCTTAATATTAACCTCATAAAAAAACTAAAAAACTAATGAAACATTAAAACTAAGCAAAATTAAACTAGAAAAGCCTATGTATACAAAAAAAAAATTTGAAATACCTAATGTCAATATATTCGATATCCAGTATATTTACAAAACTAATCACAAAGAAGTCATTGAAAAACTCTGTTTGTATGATTTCCTTTTATGCTTATGATCAGGACAATCATGTTGAGGGGTCCAGCAGTAGTCAAGTAGTCTTTTAGCCTGGATGCTAAAAGTTCAGATGCTTGTTTTGACACACTCATGTATTAAATCATTGAGCTCTTCTTGGGAGAACGAACTCCTGGAGTACACTCAAAACCCTGTATATCCTCCATGTTGAAAACAGGAATATCAGGGAGTGTACTGAACACTGGTATGCACCATGTGGCACAGGTCATCTTGCTGATTCTTAATCAGGGTACTCCCACTTGTTATTCTTGTAACGATTAAAACCTTTTACATTCACAGCACAAAAAAAAACAATCATTATGATGATTTTGGGGCTTTCGCTATTCCATAGGTACCCCAAATTTCAAACTTTTCAGTTTTCCATTTTTACACTGACGTAGACACTCTGCACAAGTTTTGCATACCATATGGGTAGCTCAATATTTATCTTGGACCCCCAGTTTACTACCAAAATATGCAATGATATGCTTGTTTCACAAATTCTGTAATGTTTCTTCTCTGTTTTTGCTGAGAATATTCACCACAAATGTAGCCAAATACATTGGGGTCATTTACACAACTTCGTCCTGAAGAACCTATATTTCTGTAAAAAAGAAAATGTATGAATAAAAAGAAGGCAAATGAAAGTTTCATCAAAATAATGCTTCATTTAATATATAAAAATCAAAACATTGGTGTAAATAAAGATTGATAATAATAGGCTGTGTTAACATTTGTTGTTGGTAAAATTGTCTATTCCGATTCCTGTATCACAAGAACTAGAGCCAATTCAATTAAACTGATATAATTTCTAGATTCAGCAGACCTGAAATTCACTTAATATATTGGAAAATCCTTGGCAAGTGAAAAAATATTTTTTTTTGTTGAGCTGTGTAATAATACAACAAAAGCCATTATTCCAAAGAGGTACATTTGGTAGTAGATCATGCCAAGTCTACTACTACTACATGCCAAGTCTACATGCTACTGTAACCTGTAAATGAAAAATCAATATCATAATTAGCTTGCCAAAGCTGAAAAACTACAAATATGCAGTGAAAAAAACTCACACTGTGAATAAAGATTTTGTAGTATGTTGGAAACTAATATGTGTTGATAGACCTCAATAATCTGTAAGAGTCATATTTTTATTTCTGATATCACAAGTCAACAGGGCAGTGTTACTTTCATGCGGGTTTTGTGGTATTTTTCATGCGGAATTCAAATCTGTGCTTAGTTTTCCTATAGAATGGCTTTTTTTGTGATGAAGGTATTTAATTATTTTTTTTAGATTTGGTATAATTATTCTAAATGTATTGGAAGATCTAACAGCAATCATCTTAATTTTTATTTTACAGACATCATTACCCGTGATTGATTTCAGTTGCTGTCATGCCTAGACATTGCATTATTCATCCAGACAGATTTTGTTATGTGTGTTCTTCCTTCATGATGAAAGCACAAGGTTGCCCAATTAACATAGATTATAGGAAAATGTACAAATTGTACATCAGCTATCCACTTGGTGACCAGGATAAATGTTGGACTCTACAAATCATCTGTAGCAGTTGTTTCAGAATGCATAGCTGGCTAAATCAGCAATGCCATTTCCAATCCAATGAGGCAACAGCAAGACCATCTAAACAATTGCTATTTTTGCTGGATGAACACAAGCCGCATGGATTCTGCATTCAGGCCTGTTCGTGCACCACCACATGATGGATTTGCTTTTGTAGAAGGCAATGAAGTACGATTGAGCAGAATGATCTATCCAAATACAAATCAGAACTTCTTTCTGCTAGGCTTAAGCAGATGCACTTTCTTGCAAAGAGTGTTACTGTAACTCACTACAGAATAATATTATTAATAATATTAATACAAAATCATAACTTGATAATTTTCTTCACTGATGATTGCTCATTGTGCTATTGCCATGACAATAAATGAACTCTTCAACATTTTCTCACAACAGCATGTTCCTTCTGAATGGCATCTCTTTATTGATCCTTGCTTAACGCTTGAAGGCATTCCTACTGCATAATGGAAATTCAAAACTAGTAGACATTACTTAAAGCAATCCAGTAAAAAAACACACCTGTGGTGAACTAAAGGTCAATGGCATGCTGATGGCAATGCAAGTATGATTCACAAAATACTGCTGGTTTATGTGCCTTTGGGATAGCCAAGTTAGAGAGGATATACTAAGATCGGTGAAGCTGGGTGATTCAGTAAAACTGGAATAAATCTGGTCTAGGACTGAAAGCATTTGCTAACAAATAGCAAATGACTTTTAAGAAATCCATTCCAGGTTTGCTGGATCACCCAGCTACACTGATAAAAGTGTATTCTTTCTAGAATTAGTGAGCTTTAACAAATCAGTCCCGTTATGTCAAGTGTGTCTGGCAGCCGAGGGATACCTATGAGCCAGGAAGAAGTGTCAGCCTTGTCAAATTTCTGCCTCTGAGTGTACCCCATAATGAAACTTGTAAGGACCATGGAAAAAGTCAAAATAGTTTTAGTATCTTGTTGGGAAATTTGCAAACATAAGCACTGTAAAAACGATGGAAGGAAAAATGTAAAAGGAAAGAATATTTAAAGGTCCACAGATCAAGTCTGTTTTCATCCCTCTCAGCAACCGAGCTAGAAGCTTGGGAGGCATTCAAGTGGCTGTGAAAAACTTTCTGGGTAGCTATAAGTCTCCTGCATACAAGGAAGGAGTTCAGAATCTGTTTGAATCTTTTCAGAAACTGGGCCTTCGTATGTCATTAAATTACACTTCTTGCACGCTTTCCAGAAAATCTTGGTGTGGTGGGAGAAGAGGAAATGGAATGTTTTCACCAGGATAATTCAGTCAATGGACCATCGATACCAAGGCTTATGTACTGCGACAATTCAGACACAGTGTAAACACTAAACTTATACTCTAAGCATTTTTGAAGAAACAGTAGTAGCTAACTAACCTTTTCTATATATATATATATATATATATATATATATATATATATAAGGGAGTGCTGAGAAGTTCCTGGCTTTGCCCACAAAGAAGAGAGCCACAGTTATGAAATAACACCTTTATTCAACATATTCCCCCCCTGGGACTGATGCACTTGGTACAGCGTAGTTGCAGCTTCTCTAGCTCTCAGCAGCATCTTTGACGTCAAAAATGTCCTCAAAACGTTGCCCAAATTCAGGAACGGATAATAGTCTGCAGGGACCAGGTAAGGTGAGACGGGGGGATGGTGGACCAATTGGAAACCCAGGGTGTTCACTTTGGCAGCCACAATGTTGGATGTGTGTGCAGGAGCATTGTCATGCAAAAAAAGATGCCTTTGGTCAATTTTCTACAGTGTTTCATCTTAATTGCCTCCTTCAGCTGGTCCAGGAGGTTAGCATGATACTGTTCAGTGATACTAGAGCCCTGAGGTAGGTATTCCACCAACAGAATACCGTCTTTGTCCCAGAAAAAGGACGCCATGACTTTTTCTGGGTTCAGAACTTCTTCGGCCGTGGGGACCCGCTTTGGCGCCATTCCTTTGACTGTTCCTTGGTTTCAGGATCATAGATGTGGAGCCAGGTTTCATCCTCAGTCACTAACCTAGCAAAATTCCTGTGCAGCTTCAAAATGGGCCAAAATGGCTTTGGATGCTTCAACTCATTTCAGCACCCACTTCGCTGAAAGCTTGCGCATGTCTAGGATAGTGGTGATAACAAACCCAACACGCTCCCATGAGATGTCAAGTATCTGAGCAATCTTTATGCGGATATTCGCTGGTCCTAAATAATCAGCTCATGGCCAGCATAGCAGGTTGCCGGGTCAGTTGAGGTTGGGGGGCGCCCACTGCGGGGCTCATCTTTAACACTGAATTGCCCAGTCTTGAAACGAGATATCCAGGTTTTGAAAGTGCTGTAGGAAGGACACTTCTCCCCCAGTGTTTGTGACATCTCAGTGTGAATGTCCTTTGCTCAATTTCCCTGGAGAAACAAAAACCTCATGACGGCCAGTAACTCCAGCGACATAAAACTTGAGTCACAAAGACCTTATATTTGCAGTTACATACTAGGATATTGGGCTGTCATATGCTCTCACACTCATTTTTCTATTTCATCTGGAAGGGAGCAAAATGTCACTTTGTTCCCATTGACTTCTCACTAAATATTTTGAAAAATATACTTCAATGGTCAATGGTGCTTTAGTTAAAAATACAGGCCACATAACTCAATAAGCTGATAAGCTGACTGTAAAAAACTGAAAGCAGATCTGAAATGATCTGACTTTGAGTAGTGTGTTTCAGCCTCTAATGATTACAAAAAAATTTTTTGTTGCCTTGTGTTTTTTTTATAGATATATTAGTTGCAAACATTAGTAACATATTCACAAGAACTGGTATAATATGCTACCTGTATTGCCTTGTATATAAGAAATAGAAAAACAAAAAAATCATGTGCTGATCACCATATGCATAGCTTGAATGTCAAAACCTGCATTTATTAAGAAGTTTGCTTATTAGATCTGTATCAGCAGGTAATGCAAGTTACTTGAATACAGGTAGTCCCCGGGTTAAGGACATCGGACATATGGACAACTCCTAGACACGAACAGGGCTTCCCTGCTCCTTCTGTGCAGGACGGAGGCTTGACAGAAGAAGACTTTTGCTAAACACAGCTGAGGTTGTGGGTAATCTAAAGCAGTGGTTGCCAACCTTTTCAGTCCCGCGGACCACTAAAATCACCGACTCCCAACCGCGTATGTGCGGTGAGCTCGGTGTCACTCAATGAGGGGCACCTACCCCAGAGTGATGTCATTATGACATAACCTCGCCCAGTCTCCCATCGCAGATCTGAGCATGCAATGGGAGAGTGGGCGGGTTGTGTCTAGGGACACAGCCCGCCCACTTGCCCCGTGTCTGGGGTGCAGCGGCCAGAGGCGCGGACCATCACCGGTTGGCGTCTGCGGATCTAAAGGACTGAGCTCTTTCTGCAGCTTCTTGTAACTCTTTAATGACCAAGACCAAACTCTGCAGTTGTTTATTTTTGCATATCAAAGCACAGATTTCTCCAGAAGTTAATGAATGTCTAGGCGCCATAAAATTTTTTGTTTTTTCTTGCCTTGTTTGTGATTAACTCACAGTGAAGATTTTATATAGTAACTGACACCATGCTGCCTAATAATATGTTGAGACAAACATCTGTCCTAATTTAATTTATTAAAATAATGGACTGTTCCGACTTACATACAAATCTACAGTCCTTATCTCACATGTAACCCTGGGACTACCTGTACCTAAATCTGTAACCCATTACTCTCAATTGTCTTTTTCTTGTCCTGGTGGAATTCCTTTGCTATCACAACTCATTTACCTAATTCTTAGATTTTTTTTCCCAAATTATGCTCATTACATTATTTTATTATTATTGTGTTTTTTTAGACTACTAGTGTTATTTTATTGGCTCCGTTTATTGGCTTGAAAAATGTAATATTAACATAAATTTACAAAGATTAACACACAGGTTATCATTCCTTCAAATAACAAAAACCTCAGGGCAGTGATAACAGATGTCTAGGGAGAAGCAAAGGGAAGCTACCTGAGGTTATATAAAATAACATTATATAATACCAAGATGAACTAATGATGTCTGAGAAAATATGGCTACTGACAAATTAATGTTTGCTTTATGTAAAAAACAAAGATTTTACATCTTGGTGAGATTTATAGTTGTAAACTGAACATTCTTAGTAGAAAATTATGAGAGTTTAAAAAAAGTAGTGGTGTAATAGTTTGTGATACATCTTAAATTGTTTTTACTTCACACTTAAATTAAATTTTCTACAACATTTTAAATCAATAGTAACTTAAACCCCCTGTGTTGTAAAACAAGCACTAAAGCAAAAATATAATTGTTTTTCTGATTTTACAGTGCACCAATTAACATGTTTAGTATTAAATATTACTTACAGTTTAGAAAAGTTATGGGCATCATTTTACACTACATCAATGCCATACTATAGACCTGATTTATTAAAGACTGGAGAAGATAAACTATCATGGGAGAACCTGGGTTATCTAGCAAACCTGGAATAGGTCTGGTTCAGGATTTAAAGCATTTGGCAATTATTAGCAAATGATTTATAGAAAATGTTTTTAGTTTTCTTTTCTTAAAAGGTTTTATTTTCTTAAAAATCATTTAGGTAATTATATTCACCTTTTTTTTAAAATTTTTTGTTATCACCAGTCATAAAGGAGTCAGTTTTTAATGTAAAAAAAACCCTACACATGTAATATCTCTTTCCTTTTCTCTAAATATATATATATATATATATATATATATATATACAAATGAGATAATTTGTGGTATAAATCTTTAAGAAATGTATTCATTCATTCATTTTCAGATGTTTATTACATCTATAATACATTTATGATTCACTGTCATTTGTGATACAATAAGCATACAAAAAAAATCAACTTCAACCATTATTTGGCTTGCACCCGCCTACAATTTTTTCCCACCCGACTTAAAAACATTTCTGGGTTGAACACTGAAAGGCTTTGTACATTCAGGCATTTGTGTTGCTGAACAAATGCAAATGCCAGATTTGAGCTTGGGCTCTACATTACACAGTGTATAAACTGATCATAGTTAAAAAAAATATAAAAGGCTGTTTGAACATAGAGGAAAAAGTAAAAAAAAAAAAAGTGAGCCAGCACTGTGTACATGTACACACTATCATTAAAATGTAAAAAAAAAAGCTAAGAGCCAGGGCAAACGTTTTCAGGTAACAGAGATTTTGCATGACTTGGGCTTAATTTTAGGGTGTCCAAGCCTAAACCTTCTAAACTAAACCTAACCCAAATGACCTTCTCCTTTACAGAAATTCCCCCTTTTCTATACTATACAAACCCAAACTAAATGTAGACTGTATAAAAAAAAAAGACATAAATACCTCCTAATCTAGAGACTCCCTCAACTAAAACTGCTGAGCCCATAAAAAAAAATATTAAACAGTAAAGCCCCTGAACTTTAAAATCTTCAACCTTCTAACCAACCAATTCTAACTCCCTAAAATCTAATCCCTAGTCCTCATTCTGAACCCGCAAAAACTAAAGCACTAAACTTTTAGGATTGCTAAAATATTCATAATTATAATAATTTCTACAACACTTTTTACTGCCTAAATCATGCCCATGAAAAAAGAAATATAAAACACCGCTTAAAAGCTCCTATAATGAAAGACCACAGCCATAAAGTCCCTGTCTCCATGGTAAAGTCCTCAAACACCCAAAATTCTTAACCTAATTCTCTTTTAAATCATCCAACCCTTAAAATCCCAAACTAATATCACAGCTCTTGGCATCTTAGGTAAAACTTGAAATGTTTAGGTCTGACTAGTTTATGTTCATGTAAAGTTTATGTAAACCCTGTCTCTAGTTTTATAATGTTGACACAAAGGTAAGAAAATTTTCAATATTTTAAAATTTACATTACTTTCATTAAAACAATGATGAATGATGAATGAAAACATGATAATTGTCTATGATACACAGCGCTTAAGCAACCTAAATGTCACTCATTTAAAAATTTAAACAACCTAATATTAGGATACTATGTAAGAGTTATTAATATCAGCAAGGTCAACATAAATATTTATCAGCATAACATACATAATACTCACTAAAACATGCCATCTTTTTACAAACTTAGAAGTCTAATAATAGGATAAACCTGAGTGGCAGAGAATGGACAAAGCGGCTACATATATGCAATACAAATTCCAAAACTAAGATATTTCCAAATGGAGTGCTCATTGCAAACAACTTTAAACTTTACTCTGTACCATCTACAATACTAATGCAGCCCATATGTCTTTTTCCAGTTACGCTGGCCTGAAGAAAACAGTTGAAGCATAATTGGAAAGGCAGTTCCCATATCATTTATAAATGACACAGCAGCACCATCTAGTGTTGTCTCTGGGATATACACTACTAGGGATGTTAAACATGTCAGAATTGTTTGAAATAAACCTGACATGAAAAAAAAAAACATGACGACTGTCACTGCTGGCTTGCTTCATAAAAAAAAAAAATGGAACAAACCAGGCTTCAATACCAAGTTCATATATGAATACTTGTTCTTGGTCAGAAAACTAAAGTATTTAAGCCAGAAATTTAAAATTAGGGGCCAGGCTACTAGAATTTTTTTTTAGAAGTTTGCAAAAACAGTCTTAATGTTTCCCTCATCCTACATGTCACAAAGAGCAGGGGTGTCAAACTCAAATGCACAGTGGATCAAAATTAAAAACTTAGAAGAAGTCATGGGCTAAACTTGAAACTGAAATAGCACCGCTACTACAATTCCCTGCGTCAAGAAAACAGTCCAATGCAGGGCCTAATGTTGTGAGTGGCTGGAACTCCTTCTTCACTGAAATAGCACCACTACTACAATTCCCTGCAACTTTAAAACAGTCCAATGCGGGGCCACGCATAGGCAGAAAGGCTGCTGGTTTATAGACACGAGTGATGCCAAGAATTGTAGTAGCAATGCTATTACAATGCAGCGGGGGGCCAGTTGCAATTCATACTATATGTTGCGGGTGGGATTTGGCCCGCGGGCCAGATTTTGCCACCTCTGACATAAAGCATCTGGAGTCAGAGAAAGCCAGACAACTAACAGTTACAGATGGAAATCAACACTAGCATTAAAATACAGCTTATTTTTTAAGGAACAATTCATACTATACTGGTCACATTGAAAATAGTTGAAAGCAAAAAGGTAAACATATACATAAAGTATTTTTTTAGATTAAGGTCAGAATAGAAAATAGTTAGAACCTCCAAAGTTGGGTAAGTCCACTTATAGTCACTGACCACTGGGAAAATAGGTCTACACTTCAGGAGGTTCTACCTCAATTCTGGTGTCAGTGACAACTCAAAAATGTTGGATTACCCATCACGGTTTTATGCAGAGCCAATAGTGAAGGTGATTCTCTCCAGTGGGGACAACAACAGCAATAAAAAACCCAGATAGGTTCCATCCTCTCACCTTTCTGTCATAAATTAAAAGAGAGCTTTGATTTCAATTGAGACTGAATTCACATAGACAAGCAGCCACCACCTCCCATAAGCCTAGTAGAAAGTATTCACAAAGTGCCTAGAGGCAGCATCTCTTTTCTCTACCAATCTATGTTGTTTTAAGTGAACCTCTTGAAACGTGTGAGATACTATTTTTGACTTGTTTAGATGCAGGTTAGCACTCTGGCCTTTCCACTAAGTCTGAGGTTCCAATCTCGGGCAGAACACTTTCTGCATTGAGTTTGCAGGTTCTCCTTGTGTTTGTGTTGGTTTCCTCCCGTTACTCTGGTTTCCTCCCACATTCCAAAAACATGCAGTTAGGTTATTTGGCTTTCCCCTAAAATTGACCTTAGATTGTACTTAAGACATATGACTGAGGTTGAAACATTAGATTGTGAGCCCCTTTTAGGGACAGCTAGTGACATGACTATGGACTTTGTAAAGCAATGTGTAGTATGTCGGCGCTATATAAATACTGTGTAATAATAATAATGCAGGATTGTGTAGCATTATAAAATTACTGTAGTTTAGCATATTTTGGTGTAGGATTACTTATGTTAGGAGGCAGAAAATACACAAGTGCAACAAAATGTGCTTTAAGACAAGCAATTAAATACAAAAATGGTTGAACCCAACTGCGAGTATAGCAGCATTTTTCTTTTTCACAGACCCAGAATCACAGGTTTAGAACAAGCATGCACCCAGTAAAATGTTAGGAGATCTAATAGGCATATATTTGTTCTAGGTCAGTGATTATCTCTTAACTAAAAGCCAAACAAGAACCTAAACCTTCAGATAAAGGTAACTGCAACTCCCGGATGTCTGTCCGAACAATGAATGGTCTTTAAAATCTACATTGAATATAACTAAACTACTATAAAACCAAGTAAATGCTTGATGCAAATATTCTATTTTATATACTGCTGCTCCACTTTGAGAAGGGTAAGCAAATCCAAGTCCCTACCTATACTATGCCTTTTTGCTCATAAAAGAAATAAATCTGGAGCCAGTCATGACATGTTAACAACATTCCATCACCAGGGAGGATTATCTACAATTATCTCTCCCAATTCCTCTAATTGGTTCAGAGCCTCTCCCAGAAGTCTACAAAGGGGTCAATGTAATGATAGTCTGTTGGATGTAAGATGGCATACCCAGCACTGTACATGGGTTTACTGATCTAAAGGTTTCTTCTTGAGAGATACAACTGATCTAGAGGGGATTTTTTCCCCTCAGCAGAATCAGAGTTTCACTTTATATAACGTCAATGGCTGAAAAATCAATTCTAAAAATAAAATAGTAATGTTCAAGAGTTTAAAATAGAAGAAAAATAATTCTGGTTCCTATTTGAGTGCCCTTTAACTCTTATATAAAGCTCTGAGCTCTTTTTTAAGTGATCGCAATGTAATCTCTAGATAAATCCTCTGGCCCTTTCATAAAACCATTCTTAATTATCCTTTAAATCCACACCAATTGATGCTAAGTACCACATTGATTCCTTACTGCATTTATATCCATTTGAAAGCTATTTGCGTCAATTGTACAAAAATGTGTTCTCCCTGCTTACGGTTTTGGTTTGAAATTCAAAGAACTGAATCCTTGATGAAAGAGTTGGAGGAACAAGATGAATCACGCACATTTCTTTAGTTAATTTTATAAAAACGACCTCTTGCTCTTGTTGTAAACAAGAAAGGAAATGCATTATTTCAGCTGAAAGGCAATTTTTCACATACTAAGTTACATTTCTCATTTATACTTTGTAAGTTCCAAAGCTTTGAAAGTACCTTGCCTGCTGACTATTTTGTCATTTAGCGACATGTGAAACTATGGTTATATTTATCATATTGTGCATATGCACTTGAAGACACTTTGCTATGCAATGAAGGCATTAATGTGCAAATCAACAGTTTTTATACATCAACTAGCTATATTTCTTTCATTAAATAAAGTGTATGTATTAAAAAAAAAGTAGGGAAGGGTTATAAACCTCCGAAACTTTGTCCACTTTGTAGAGATTTACTCACATTTCCTGTAAAATCTTTAATACAGAAAACCCTAAGTAAAGAAATTCTCCATGTAGACAGTCAAAAATATCAGATTAGGGGTCTTAATTCTTCTCTGCTTTCTGCAAAAATAATGGAAAAAAAACTTTCTAAAAACACTTCAATCTAATATGTACACACATATCCAGTGTTCAGGATACACATTTTTACATGATCCACAGAGTGCAAACCTTTTAATTTTTTTATCTACATTTTGTTTGGGAGATTTATCTTTTCTTAGTGATTAGCATATGAACAGGAAGTGAGAGCACCTTCTCAATGTTTCCATCAAATTGCCTTATTTATTAAAGCTCTCCAAGACTGGAGAGGATACACTTTCATCTGTGAAGCTTAGTGATCCAGCAAACCTGGAATGAATTTCTGTAAAGTCATTTGCTATTTGTTAGCAAATGTTTTCAGTCCTGGACCAGATCCATTCCAGGTTTTCTGTGTCACTCAGCTTCACTTAAGAAAGTTTATCCTCCCTAGTCTGGGAGAACTTTAATAAATCAGGACCAAATTTGGGGGCTTTTACCACCACAAAAAATGGTGTCAACAAAAAAAATGTGATTTTTAACAAGCTTAGAATTTGGGACATTAATTCAAAAGCTGCAAAAAAATATAATGTTTTGGTTAGATTTACCCCCTGTTGTATGTCAGTTGCTTATATTAGCCTAACATATATGATTTGATTGTTTATAAATATTTTTATATTCCTATTATGTTTTATATGGAAAACATGTTTAAATACAGTTGATTCTCGTCTATCCGGCCTCCGTATTATCTGGCCTAATTTATAAAAAAAAAAAAAAAAAAAAAATCTTTATAATTAAATGCTGGGGGGCATGGCGGGCGTCTGCTGGGGTCCTCCTGAAGTTGAGATGTCCAACTCTCAACTTCTTCCGGCTCCACTTCTTCTGTGTTGGATGTCCTCGGGTGCGACGTGCAGAGTGCTGGCCCGTGTGTGGAGGTGAGTATTGTACTATATTAATTGAGCTCCGGACTATCTGGTCTTTTTATTATCCGGCCCGCCCTTCCGCCACATTAGGCCGGATAGTTCGGAGACCACTGTATGTTTATTTTTTTTCTTTGGCAAATCCATAAAGCTTGTTTTCTTGGAAGAAAAAAAATAAATGTACTGGAAATATCTTTAAAAAAGCATGTTGTATCATTCTGTGCTCAGTTTCTAGCAGCATTAGAAGTACAGACATTTAAAAAAATGTAATACTATGTATGCTGATGACATGAAACAGGTTGAAAACAAGAACATAACATTTCAAAATAATTGATTAACTAACTAATATGATCTTACTGATTACAGATGTAGCAGTATGCTTAATATAGAACATGTAAAACTTAAAAAGGAACTTAAACTTAAAATTTAGACATATGAGGACATGTCCATGATGGTTGGTCCATCCAAAAGTTACATTTGAGTTTTAAGTAGATGTAGTTTGCAGATGACACCAAACTATGTAATGGAATTAAGTCCATATAGGATGTTAATAATCTACAAGCAGAACTGGATGTACTGTTTGATTGGGCAGCCAAGTGGCAAATGACATTTAACCTCCCTAGCGGTTCATTTCTTTCCGGTTTTATATGTCTAAAAGGGGTACATTGTTTTTCATGAAAATTATTTTACAGTATAATATAATAATATGAGTATATTAAAGAAACACAAAATCATTTAAAAACAATTAATTGAATAAATTAAAAAATCTATATATTTAAAAAAAAATTGTTTAAAAAAAAAAAATTTAATTTAAAAAAAAAAAAAATATATATATATATATATATATTATACTCATACTATTTTATATACTGTAAAATAAATGCTCTTGAAAACAATGTACTGCTTTTACACATAAAAATCCAATGTATTGCATTCAATACAGTTATTTTGTATTGAATGCAATACAAATGGATTTTGAATTTCCTGCCCCGCCCGGCCGGGACGTACACACGCACAGACGTCACCGGGAACTCCCCCGGTGACTCTTTGGATGCAGAAGCAGGAAGAAGAAAGAAGACAGAGATCGCGGCGCTGGACCCCAGCGGATCAGGTAAGCGCTCTATTTACTAACCTTCCCTAGGTGTTCCGACCCCGAGTGTGACTTGGGGTTACCACTTGTAGCAACTTTTTTCTACCCCGAGTCACACTCGGGGTTACCGCTAGGGAGGTTAATATAGATAAATGCACTTGGGGGCTAATAACATGCATGCTTCATACTGTCTAGGGGGGTCAGAAATGGAAAAGAATCTGGGGGTTCTAGTAGATCATAGACTTAATAACAGCATGCAATGCCAAGCTTCAATATAAAAAGCTAGCAAAATACTTTCTTGTATCAAAAGAGGAACAGACTGCAGAGATGGAGACATTATCCTGCCCCTGTACAAAGCATTGGTCAGACCACATACGGAATATGCAGTCCAGTTTTGGGCACCAGTTCACATAAAGGACATTGTGGAATAGGAGAGAGTGCAGAGAAGGGCAAATAAACTAATGAAAGGAATGGAGGAGCTCTAAGGAGAAATTAGCTGAACTGAATCTATTCTCCCTTGAGAAGAGACGTATAAGGGGGGATATGATCACCCTGTAAAAATATATAAATGGTCCATATAGAGAACTCTCCTCCCAATTATTCACTTTGAGATCATTACAAAGAACAAGAGGGCACTCTTTGCGTCTGGAGGAAAGGAAGTTTAAGCTCCAGATAAGGAAGAAATTCTTCACGGTAAGGTGTGTGAAAATGTGGAATCGGCTCCCTCAGGAAGTAGTTCAGAAACTACTATAGATTGCTTTAAGCAAAAGCTGGATGTTTTTCTAGAAGCACAGAATATAACTGGGTATTAAGGCTTTAAAGTAAAAATAACTGTGACTGTTGATCCAAGGAACATGAGATTGTCTCATGGAATCAGGAAGGAATTTTTTCCCGTTGAAGCAAATTGTACCAGGGGTTTTTTGCCTTCCCCTGGACCAACTATGTCCACAGGACAAATGTAGGAACAGCACAAAAATGCATCAGCAGGTACTAGGATAGGCTGCAATTTAGGGGACAGAGTTTGGCCAATGACTATAAAGAAAACTTTTCTTTCTGGTAATGTGGTACTTATGAGATGCAGACAGCTTCAGGTGTTTGTAAGTACCTTCAGGGCAGCTCCAGAGCATTTTAATATACAAAACATTTCTTTTACCTAGAAAGTTAAGGACAAGCTCGCCCTTCCATGACGGATATTATTGATGCCAATCATTTGACAATAAATAAGGGATTGTGGGAGAAACTCAAAATTTAAGATTCATTAAAAATTCATGATCAGCTATAGATGCAAAATATGGCTTAGAGATTTCTCCAGGTATACTCTTAATCATTGATTGATTTCATATATTTAGCAGAGGCAAGAAATACACATCTTGACTTTCCAATACTTCACTAAACCACCACAATACTCAACAGCAAGTGTATTCCATTTCTGTAAACAAAGATACGCCTCATTCCACTGAACCAACCATGGTTTAATTACGACAAAATAAACATCCCTGCCATTATAGACTGACCTTTTTATCTTCATAACCTAAAAACATACCACCTTTTTAAACCAAGACTTTATATTTGTCTGTAAGTTTGATCGGGCTTACAGTATGTATTATGTTCATCATCATAGGTGCTTCCTAAGCACAGGAATTTGCAGAACTTTGCCCCTAAAGTACCCAGAGCAACCAAGTTTTTTTTTCTTCTTACATTGATCATTAAACACTATTTAGTCTATTTATGTTTTCACCCAAGATTCACCCAACTTTTACACAGTATTTACACATTTTGCACATTAGATTCAACAAAAAAAAATTGGATGAATCATATGTATAAGCTGATTTACATATTATCTAATTAAATCCAGTGTGAATTAAAAAAGTTGGATCTTGAGTGATTTATTTATAAATATAGTATTATATAATAAATAGTAATTATATAAATGTATAATGTTTTAACAGTACACACAAATTTAATAAAAATCTAAACACTGAAATCTCAAATAAGCACATTTCTAAAGTGGGTATATAATAATACCAACACCATTAGTAATAAAACCCAGTGATTCAGCCATTCAGATGTTTAAGTATTATCATTGCTTTAGGTTTTATGGTGCAACAACTCTCTGCTGGCTTCCAGGTTGTTGACCTCCCACATGCACCACTGATGAACACTATGACTAGCTATGCCAACACACTTTACACAAGCATAGTCCACTGCGGGTTTCATCAGGAAACTCACCCAGAGAATAGCCGTGCAGCCATCTCTGCAGCGTATGCTTCTAGACAAATATGGCTACAAAAAGGCTGCAGGAGACCAGAAGTGCTGAGGTGCAACTATGGATGTAAAAAGATGAAAGCAACTACTTTCTAATTTACATCTACAATATAAATTCACATTAATTTACTTGACTTGTCTATATCTTTTTTAACATAAGAACGAATATGCTGACAGCAACAAACATGGCTGGTTCTAAAATAACATAAATACAAATTTGTAGTGAAACAGCCAGCCTGATTCGATACAAATTACATGGACGTACATTGATTTTTTCATTATAATGTTAACTGTAAGGGGATGGGATAAATTAGGCAGCAAGTGAATAATCTATTCTTAATAATGAGGAGGTGTGTTGCAAATAGGAAATATGAAAAGGGCCAAAATGTTATGGCTAGACAGGCTGAGAAATGGAATCATAAAAACAGCAAGTCTGGTGGGAGGTAAAAGTGGTCCCGGTATGCAGTGGTGGTCTAAGAAGTAAAACTGGTAAGTTGGTTCCAGGGTCATGAGGACCCAAAGCTAATATATGTGGTTGGTTAGGGAGGGGATCAAAGATTATTCAATTTGGTTCAAATCCCCCAGAAGTTCTACTGTAACACAAATTACTATAAAAAAAATTGACAGTGTCTATGAGAGAAGGGTGTCAGAACTCACAGACATACCATCTTGTACGCACCATGCTGACCTTCTTTTTCCTGTTAAAAAGACTTACTGTGGAGCATCAGATCTAGACCATGGAGAAAAAAGAAAAGCCTAGTCTGGTCAATCGTATTTTTTTTAGATCATGTTGATGGCCTGTTTTGTGTGCAACATTGACCTTGAGACATGCTAGAAAAAAAATCTGAGCCTTAAAGTCCCAAGACTTATAGGACATTAAAAGGATTTGCTGGTAATATCTTGTCAATGTGCCAGATAACTTCTAGATAAGTGCCTTGATGGATACACCTTGATGGACACACAATATTAGACAGGTGGTTTTGAGGTTGTGACTGACTGGTGAATGTGACAGTATTTATTAAAAACTTAAATATAAATATAGGTGAATTGGTCCTTTGGCACATCAGAAAGTACACATTATTTCCTTCTATATGCCCAGTTTAGATGATACAATTAGGCATCACACGTGGTATTATTTTAAAAAGTGCTGTCAATTGTAATTTGCTTCAACTGTTTAAAACTACGCTTCTCTTAGGTATAGCCCCTGAATTTTATAGTTTAACCCTAATCTGTGTCAATCAGATTTTTGTCATAGTACTGAAGTCATGAACATGGAATTCATTCAGCTGTCATACATTATGCAGCCTAAATAAGATCCTTTACCCATTAAACTTGTTTATTCTTTCTTTAAACTATTCTGTTTTTAGTCATTCAAGTAAATTCTTCCTGTCACAAATTCTTATTTCTCTTCCTTTGTGACCCAAAACCAGGTCAGTGCTATCAAAGGAACTGTTTACATGGGACAATAAGGAATCCCACTGCCTCATTAGAAAAACTAGCAGGCCATCATGTTTCAATATATCAAATATCCCTCTTCATTTCACTGCATTAAATGATCCCAGCTACCAGCTTGTTCACAATTGCAACCATCATTACTATAATTTGTTGCAGGCCTGATAGCAAAAAAGAATACACAAATACATGCAAATCAGATTTTAGGCCAGTTTATGTTTACATGAGCCAATTTATGTTTTCAAGGTAACCTATTACAATTTCAAGCGAAACATCAAAATTATTTCTCAGATCAAAAGAATATAATTATTAAATAAAAAAAGGATGACTCCAAATTAGGTCCTGTACACAGGCATCTGACAGCAAGATATCATGAGTTCCTTGCTAAGCCACTCATAGCTAGGAACTAAATAACTTTTCTGCTTTTTTAGATTCAACAAGAGGTCCAGGGATCAGGTACAGGAATAGACATGTTGTTGCTAGGTTGTCAAAAGATAAGGGAATTTTATGTAACAAAATTAATTGTAATGCACCAGTTACATCTATCTGTTTGCTGTTAAAAAGCTCTAAAGGGAGTACAGCAAAACCATTTGCTTACTATTCCCTGTACATTCTGCTTCTGGGCCCTACTATTATTTCAGTGGAATTAATCACTGCAAAATAATCCCTATAAACTTATATTTTAATAATTATTTTATTCAAATAGGAACTAGAGTAGAAAGCACAAGGATTTGTAACAGATAGGTATTTGGGGGTCTGGTATTTTCTTTGAGGACAACACTCTTATGACAAAAGTCCAATATTAAATGATACTACAATAAAACAGAAAAAATGAGGCAGTGCAGTAAATTATGTACCTTCCTAGCCAATGTAGCCACAGTATTCCAATGCCCAAACAGTCCTTACTGTCCTGTGCTAGGCAATTTTTTCCTCTAGTTCCTATGAACTCCAGAATTTCCAGTAGAACCCTTAAAAGGAGCTTATCACACATAGGCCATAAGTAAGTGCTTAGTATGGGACAACTAGTTGACCATATTGTGAAAACAAAGATGTAAAGGTATGTCCAATTAAATATTTGTAAAAATAATAATAATAATAATGACTAAAAAGTCTACAAAAAGTCTATTTTTTACCTGTGATTGAGCAATAGATAATATGAGGGGCTGTTTTCTGTATATCTTCATAACCCAAACCCATTTCAGATAGTTTTCCAGGAATGTAATTTTCAATTAGAACATCACAGGCTTGTGCAAGCTAAAGAAAAAAAGACAGAAAAAATAATCAGGTTATGCAGATATTTTTACATCATTCTTATCACCAATGTAAAATGTTTTTTCTTACATTACTAGAATTACTGTGGTCAGACCTCTGTGTTTATAACACTGACATAGCCTTCAGTTATAGAAACAAATTGTCTGTTCAGTTAGCAATATGAAGCCATAACACAAAATATCCAGCTGGGTATCGTGAGGAAAACAAAGAGAAACAAAAAAGCTTTCTGCTAAAAACAGTACATACATCACAACCCCTTAACCTCTAAACATAAGCAGAAATTACCTTCAGATTGGACCACATCTCATTGTGCTTAGAGGATCCAGAGATATGAGCGGCTGATGAGTCGATGGTAAGTTGTTTACCTGTCATCAGTTTTTTACTAACTCCAGTAACCAAGGGGTTTACCCTTGATAAACCACATATGTGTGTATTTTATTTCATTTAAAGTAACACTGTAGACAAATAGTTGACAGGACAAGTCGGTGCTTCTCGTCCTTAACATGGGGAGAACCCCTTGAAATAACTTTCAGGTCTTCAGGTAACCCCTCCTATGTTTGATTTCAGGTTATTATGTATTTTTTAAAGAATGAAAAATAATAAATGGCTATACGAGTGTTTCTTGTTAAAGTGTTAACATTTTATTTTTCCTATCACTGAAAAACAAAAATATGATTTCATTACTGAAATCTGCAGAGAACACTTGTTCACACTTGGTTAAGAAGGCAGGCTTGTTACATGACCTGTTTCAATGACCTGTGATTCAGACTGAAGTAAGAGAACTCCAAACTACATGTAATAATTGTAGCTTAAACGTAGCTTATATTAGAAAAGTAGTGGTATTGTAATGGTTAGGACATTTTTGGAATGCATCTCATAGTTTAGTGGTATAGAGCGGTTTAGTTACTTACAGCAAAACTAAAATATATAAAAATAAAATGATATTCAAAAAATTCACAATACAGTACCTCTTTAATAATTTTTGTGCCTTTCGGATCTTTCATATTCACAGCTATACTCTGGGAAAATACCAAAATAAAATATATTTGTAAAAAATTAAGTAAGCGATATTCAAATCATTCATAAAAGGTACATCACAAAATACCTGTTTAGCAAGGTGGGTTCAAATATTTGTGTATCTATGTGTTGCTGTAACCAAGATAAACAACTGAATAAAGCTATATAATAGAAGCTTATAATTTGTGATCTTTAAACTAATATTCATCAGCAGAACTCATCACAGAACAGGCAAAGATTAAAAAATACTGTTTTTCTATAGTCATGATTATAGAAGCCTAAAGTGATCTAACATTATGGGGACTGCAGTTGTCATTCATGAGATAAAGAACAGATCAATCTTAAATGACCTTTTCCATTCTTAAGCTGCGTACACACTTCCAATATTTGTTGTTGGAAAGGATCTTTCACGATCCTTTCCAACGACAAGGGAGTGCACGATGCATGAACGGTGCTGTACATACAGCACCGTTCATGCTCTATGGGGAGGGGAGGGGGAGAGCGATGGAGCGGCACCCTGCTGCGCGCTCTCCCCTTCCCTTTCATTAGGATCGGCTGTCGTCCATCGTCCGTGGATCCAGCAGGTCGGTCGTCCGGACGATGGACGACACCGACTGTACACACGGCAGATTTTCGCCCGATAATTGGCCGATGCCGATTATCGGGCGATAAAAATCTGACGTGTGTACGTAGCTTTAGTTTAGTTTCCTTTCTACTCTGCCTACAGTTAACAGACCTACTACCAATTAGATTTTTCTTTCTATTCACTATCCTTTCAACCTACCCATTCCACTTCATTCCCCAAACTTCAAAAGATTACACCCTGACAGTAGCCAGTAGCCCACTCAGTAGAATGCTAACTTGGGTAGAATGCTAAAGCTGTTGGGACCATTCAACCCAAACAATCACCTAACAACCAAAATGATTGTTAAGTTTCTACCAATCTACTTTCTCACCACTGACCACCTATGCTAAAGCTGTGGGATAATAAAGCCTTTAAAAGTAGCATTGAATTGTTTTGTAGTTGTATCTTAAAAAAAGGTATTTCTTCCTAGGTATTTTCTACATATACTTCTTTGGGTAAAAAGGTCTCAGTTGGATGGCGAACTAAAGTACTTATCCCTAAAACCAGAAGCGCATTCCACATAACACCTGGCCCCAGTGAAATGGTAATAATGTTATTTTGTCCTTCTTAACCCATCACAGAATTAGATAACTTTGGAATCAGCAATCACCAAAATCTATGACCACAAATTTGTAGCTGCTGTCTGTGACAGCCATACAGTATAGAGCAACACTGTAAAGAACAATACAATTAAAGAATAATTTGTAGTCGAAAAAAAGGTCCAATTACATGGGGGCACTTGGATTCTTTAATGTGGCCCTATGCAGTTGGAAAACTGTGCTTGACTTTGGGACCCTGAAGCCTCTTTCCCACTTATTTCCCAGTTGGGCTGAGACATTACAATTAATTGCACGATGTTCCGAAGTAGCCTGAAGGTATCCTTCACATTCTCAAGAACTGAAGATTTCCCTGATAGAAAACTGAAGTGCAAGGATTAAAAAGTAAAAACCTGTAGCAAGAATCCTGAAAAGAAAAGTATATGAAAAGTATGAAAACCACCCATATCATTTAATACATTGTGTGATGAAAACATCTAACTAAACTAACTAAAGTCATTTTGAAAAAAAAAAATATTACCAGCAACCATCCAACTAGGCAGATTCTGTGCCTTATTTTTTAGTTTATCAAGTAAGATGAGGAGCCAGGATCTGCAGTAGCACATAGACATGTGGGTGCATTCTATACATTTTTTGGGGGTTCTGCGCAAGTCCTTGTAAATGGCTTGAAACATCTCTTTTATCCTTCTTTGAATTGTGAGTGGATGAACCAATTGATATAAAGGCCTCTTGTGCCCACATATGCTCACCAGAATCAAGTGTATGCTGCTGCAACTAAAGACACATACAAGCAAAGAGATTTATCGCCAACAAAGCAACAAGGACAAGCAATCCACCACACAACTAAAGACATACAACTTGGAAGAACTTTCTGTTCTATTTCTCTGCCAGCTTGCCTCACCTAATTGCTGCTCAGCATGTAAGAAAGCAAAAAACATGTTGTACATACTGTAAAAAAAAACAAAAAGCTACAGACTACCTGCTTTTTATTAGACATGATTGTTCAAAGGTAAGCAAGGCAATCAAAAGTAAAACTAAAAAGTATACTAAACTAAAGTATAGGTATTCTTCTGATTTATAACAGCTACATGAAACAATAACCAAATACAAATTAAAATAACAAAAACATATATTTAACAGTAGAGATGTTCATATAAATACCTTCTTATTTCTGTTCACACTGAGAAAATAACTACTTTCAATTCCTACAAAAGGAGGTCCCCAGAACCTTGTATCATCTCCAGATCCTACAGAACAAAACACAAGAATAAGATTATGAAAGCTTTGTTAAAACTTTCGATTTTAAACAGATTAAAACATACACCAAACGCCCTCTATGAAAAACATAAAAAATGTAAGCTATACCTTTGACATTATAATAAATACCTATATTAATGATATCAAATGCACTACTTGTACAGAAAAGAACCATGTTAAGAACTTTTACGTACAACTGAAGAATGTTTCTAGAAATAGGGCACCAATATATACCAACACTTGGCCAACAGCATACTAACAATAATGCATTTTTAAGTGAATAGGTTCCCTTACACACCATGCACCGGGTTGCATGCAGCATTTCTCACATTGCAACATTATAGTGTAAACTCTCAAAAAAGACACTGATAGCAATACATATTTACAGAGATTAAAACTATTATGTTTTTCTATGAAACCCAACAAAAAGTTTGTTCATTAAATTACACTAATGATAGTAATGGGGAGTGGGCAGACACAAGGTTGCAACTACATTTCAAATGACTGCAATAAAAAACATACAGAAACTAATAAATTGTAATGAAAAGTTAAACATTAATTTAAAAGCAATAGGTGAAGTCTAGATACATTTTTTACATTATTATAGTCGGGTTAATATCACATAATTATAGTTAATATGGGAGTGTGTGGTAAAAGTTACTGAGTAACCCGGTCATGTCTTTATTAAACCATAATAGCCCTTTATATGATAAGAAGGATTGTAGCTGCCAACGGACCTTAAAGACAAAGTTCATGATTTGTAACAGATTTATTTAGGGGATAAATGTGCAAACTGGACAGGTAAGACTTAGGTTAAATGGTTTGGCAGTGCTCTCTACATTTTTTAATCTGACATAGACTTCAGTCCTCTAATTGGGATAACCATGCAAACCATGACCAGTCACTGTGCTTTGTAGTAAGTATACACTTCTTTTTGATATGGAAGGCCGAATGTGAACTTTCAGCTCCTTTTTTATTTCTCTACATTAGGAGAAGACATGGGCAGCAAAATCTGCACCTTGGTTCACAGTAAACCAATCAACTTTCATTTCATTCAGAGATCAAATCTTTCTAAAGGAAACACACACAGCAAAAAAAAACAGGGAGTGGTTGTAGCCTGTCACCATTGTATTCAAAATATCTATAGCTAAAAGATTTCCCCTTATCTTCCATTCCAGTGACAACAAAAAATGTTGAATTTTACCATTCAGCTCTGTCCCAATAGTCACCAGGACAAATAGCCATTCTCTATTTTACCCAAGCAATATCCTATGTTCTTTTGTATGAGATATTGTAAAAGTGTATTTACCATAACCCAATTTATCTTAAAGTGGAAATTCCTGGACAGATTAATGAATTGTAAATTAACTTAATGGGCCTGATTTATTAAAGCTCCCCAAGAATGGTGAGAATACCTTTTCATCAGTGAAGCTGGGTGATCCAGCAAACCTGCAATGGATCTGGTCCAGGATTGAAAACATTTGCTAACAAGTAGTAAATGACTTTTAGGAAATCCATTCCAGGTTTGCTGGATCACCCAACTTCACTGTTCAAAGCGTATTCTCCCCAGCCTTGGAGAGCTTTAATAAATCAGGGCCAATATATTACTGAATATGTGAAGTTGTTGTTTATTGAGTGTTGACTGTCAAAAAAAACATACCTTTGTCCCTAGGCCACAGTTGATTAATGTTACAAATGTTAATTCTTTAACTGGTAGACAATGTTTTTATTTTATCTTTTCAGTTAACGTCACTGTTTGATTAATCATTTCACTCCAAAGTGTCCAAGAATGCTAAAAATGCGTATTTCCTATTAATGCATATATACAATAGATGATCAGCATTACTTAGTATCACTGTCATCTTCATATTTAAATGTCCTGAGATCTCCCAAGCAACTTTAAAAAAAAAAAAAAAAACAGGCAAAGTCACACAAAAAAATACTTAACAGTCATAGGGCACGTCTATCATATAAACCACATTACAGCTTTCCTACATGGCAGCCCTGCAGCTGTGGTGACAGACCACTCCCTATTTTCAATAAAACTCACTCCTTCCAATGCTCTGTCTCCTTAACAGTTACTCTACCTTTTTCAACATAATTATATAATAATTACATGTGCCTGATATTATAAAAATAAAATTTACAGGACAACAAAAGATTTTTTGGGACTTTTAGGGTACCAAATTCTCAATGTTTAGTATATCAAACACACTTTATTACCAAATATTATCCATGTTAAGTTGTTTTTTAAAAGACAGAAAAAACATAATTTCTAAAAATCATGTATTAATACATAAAGCATAGAAGTAGTGCTGGATCCTCACCGTGTTTCATGGAGCTAGTCCATTTCTTCAGGAGGAAAAAAACACATAAAAAAAGTCTACATGGGATCATGGTTTCCAATTTTTTCAGATACCAGATGACCGCAGGAGAGCTATGGGAAAGATCTCAGTTTGACTGATCATAATAAAAGCCTTCAAACATCACACATCATGCCCCATATGTCATAGGGAACTGCAGCATTTTTTCCACAGCAGTAATACCATGCTGACAGGCTACTTTTTTCAAGCCTGGTGTGCCTACATTTTCTTTCTATTCACAGGAGGTAGTAACTACAGTTAATTCTCGTGTCAGTGTATGTTTATGGATTTTTGTAACTATATAACTCTTTTGCATTTATCAACACACAAAAAAATAGCATCACCAAAATATCAATATATGGCCCAACAGACTTTTTCTGTTCTTGTTTTTTTTAATAAAACGTATTATTACAATCCCAGTTTCTTGACCTGAAACCAGTTCTGCCACTGAAAGCCTGTAAGCTCCAGACAGGAGATATGAAAAGAAAGGTTTGGCTGTTTTACAATAAAGCATATGAACTAGTATGGTAGTATAAGTATGATACAACAAAAAAAACCCTCTGTCTGATCCATCTGCAAAGAAAAAAACTGCAAATGTTTTTAGCAATGTCATTTTTCTTTTTATATAACTGAATAGGTTTACTTAATCATAAAAGCAATACTATTACTTAACAGAAACTATTATTAAAAATTACCTGGTTTCTCGACTTTTATGACTTCTGCTCCAAGATCTCCAAGAATCATTGTGGCAAAAGGTCCAGCAAGTACCCTATAAAATATAGATGGAGATATGCTTACCAAGAGGATCATTCACTAATATAAAAAAAACACTTACAGGCAAATGTAGCACCGTCATAAAAAAAGAAACAATAGATAATAAAAGAAAATTATAGACACCTTTGGGTGCTCACAAGTGATATGTTTACCTGTATATATATATATATATATATATATATATATATATATATATATATATATATACAGCACACTTACAAGCAAGTGACTTTTACATGTGGGAAATCTCTTGATCCCAATCACAAATGAGAATGGGATGTTTGAATGTTTGCTCTTGCCCCAATGTTTCAAAGCAGCAGGCATTAAATCATTAAAGGGATGTTACAACACAGAATTGGAGAAAAGACTCATCGGGCCTAATTTATTAAATCTCTCAAAGGCTGGAGAGAATACACTTTCACTATTGAAGTTGGGTGATCCAGCTAATCTGGAATGGATCCTGTCCAGGATTGTAAACATTTGCTAACAAAAAGCAAATTACTTTTAAGAAGTCCATTCCAGATTTGCTGGATCACCCAGCTTCACTGATGAAAGTGTATTTTCTCCAGTCCTGGACAGCTTTAATAAATCATGCCCATTAACTGCACATCTTCAGAGCATGGGCAATGCAGTATAAAGCTAGTCTCTATTCCTGGCAATGCCAAGAATAGACATAAAAGCCTGAGACAATGTTATTCCTACACATGCAGAATCCTGAGCCCATTATCACGTTAGGTTACTTACTGATTAGGACAAAAACTAACCCACACCAACAAGTTTACTTATGCTTCAAGTTGTCATATAATTTTGAAAGGGGCTTGAACTAATATCCCTGAACTTAAAAACACTTCTTAAGACAAAACCTCTAGCTGAGCAGCACTCACAAAGATAAGTTCATCTTTTCAAATATTTATGTATACTGAATATCCAGAAGGAGTTCTACTTAAACTATTGGCTATTAACCTTCTAATGGTTCTGCAAGAAATCAAATGGGTTAAAGCAGGGGTGTCAAACTCAAATACACAGAAAAATTAAAAACTTAGACCAAGTCGGGGGCCAAACTTGAAATTTATTTAAAAAAGTGAGGACGTTTACTACAAAAACAATCCCCCTACACACACTTTAGGGGTTGAAAGACTAATTTCTATCTATCTATGCAGGTTGTTTGTTGTTCATCCTCTCACATCACATATTTGTCTTACACTAAATATTACACTACGCAGTCTCTAATGGATTGAAACAAAGACAATGCCCCTGGTAGTTAGGCACCATATGATCATAGCCTAGGCTTTGTGTCACACGATGGGTGTACAGGAATAATGTATATGTATTGCATGTATTGAAAATGATGATGTGAGGTGGTAACGCGGGCAGGCCAGATGTATTCTGTGGGGGGGCAAAAAAATTGACTTAGAGGGCCAGATTTGGCCCACGGGCCAGAGTTTTACATCTCTGGGTTAAAGTTTATTGCTTATATTTACACTTTCAGAACATAACGTAAATATTTATGTTTTGTACCCCGCACAAAGGAAATTACATACACACGTTTTATTAGAAACCTACATCTTTAACTGTTTTTAGAAAACCTGTAATTGCACTGGTTTCACCAGAAAGACTTATAAGCAGGGTGAGAAGGATTACCAATCCTGTTAACCATCCTTCATTTTCTTCTGACAGGTGTGCTTATGAAGCTCAGAAGGATGAAGCTAAGCTGGTCAGTGTGTTTGTCAGCTCAAAGGGCAGGACCGAGCTGTGAAGCTGCTGAATGTTACACTGAGACCGTCAGTACTATAGAAGCCTGCTGCCGGAATGCCCTGTCTACATCATTTTTTTCCTTACTAGAATAGAACAGACTGTTTTTGTTTACTTAGTCAAATCCCCACATAATGCATAAATATACCTAAATTGGCTATACCTTTTTACTGGTATTTAAGAACAACAAATGAGATACCATTTATCAGTGATATCCACAGTTCCAAAGCATAAATAAATATTTGGTATTTATCTATAATGCTCATACCTTGTTAAGTCCAAGATTTTAACTCCTTCGAGCGGTCTTATGCTGTTAGCCTCTGTAAATACAGAAACAGCATTGCTACTTTTTCATATGATACAAAAGAAAAAATATTGGGTCAACATTTGGGTCAACAAAGTAAATGTCTGGCTACAATCAAAACTATTTATGCACATTTTTAGGAACTTAACCAAGACATACAAATCCACTGATCCAACTGCAACTTACCCCCTGTGCCCACCTTCTGCCAGTTGTGCCATTCACCAGGCATACATATTACAAAGAAAGGAAAGGAAGGGGGACACATGCTCCCCATACTACTACACTGAATATTGCTTAGCTTCCAGCTACAGAGGTGCAAAGCAAAAGTGAATATGTATGTTTTCTTTCTGTCTCAGTTTGGTACCACTTACAGTTCATCTCCGTCCTCCAATGTGTGACTGTACAGTAAAAGGAGAGGAAGTACACCAACTAGTTCAGATCACTGTCACTCTGCTCTTTTCCACTATCAGCATGTTCCCTGCAGTGCAGCATAACTGTCTGGATCCTTGTGCTGCATCTCTCTCTTTATTCAGACCTCTTATCTACAATAATTGCAGGACAAATGCAGGTTTTTACTGCTTTAGACATACTGTTTAAAAAAAAATTCAAATATCATATTAATGAATAAAAAGCATTTATTTGCCTGGGTTCATTTTTTAAAAACCTATTGTTTTGCCCTGTGTTGGCAAAGCCTAGTTAATAGTTAATGGTGAGCTATCCCTTTACCATCTACTAAAACATTTTTTAAAAAATTGTTCATGTTGGAAATTATTCTATCTATCTTTTCATGTACACTGCTCAAAAAATTCAGAGAACACTGAAATCACATAGCAGATCTCCTCCCAGACCTGGATAAGGGCATCAGTAAGCTACTGGACAATCTGTGATGCTACTAGGTAAGGTCGGATGCACAATACATAATGTCCCAGAGCATCTCTACTGGATTCAGGTCTGTGGAACATGGAGACCAATCAATGGCACCAATGCCTTCATCATTTAAGAACTGCCTGTATACTCTGGCTACATGAGGCCGGACATTGTCCGGCGTAAGGTTTGACAATGGGTCTGAGTAGTCACGATACTGAGAATGGGCACTCCTGCAGCAGCCTCCAAACCTTAGGTAAAAAAAAAAAGAGATTCAAAACTTCTTATAGTCCTGATTTCTGTTGGCCATTGGAAGTGCTACAGAATTTGGCTAGTTTTGCAGTCATTGGGCCTGTTTTAATAAAGCTCTCCAAGGCTGTTCCAGGTTTGCTTGATCACCCAGCTTCAACAATAAAAGTGCATCCTCTCCAGCCTTGGAGAGCTTTAATAAATCAGGCCCAGTAAATTACCAATTAATTCTGCATTTTTATTGCATTTTTAAAGTGTGTGTGATCAGAAAGGGCACTTCTGCAGCATTCTTACAATCCCTAGCTAAAAAAAAGGATTCAGAACTTCCTGATAGTGCTGATTTCTGTTGGCCATTGGGAGTGCCCATTGTTGGTATGGATATAAGTAATGTGTGGAGAAGTGACTTAGCAGCAAGTTTTTCAACCTTAAAGTGTCAGAGCTTTGTCTGAGGCCTTTGTCTTTCAGCTGTTAATGGACGTTTTGGGTAGCCATTGCAGGTATGTGCAGGCACCTCTCTCACAATGACAATAATAATTTGCTAGCAGAAAATATGGGGGAAAATTACAAATACCAAAGTCTGTGTGGCTGATTTGCTGTTACAAACAATTGCAAAACTAATTCAGTCAGCTACGTAATGCAGATTCCAGGTACTTCACATAAAGACAAATATGGTTGACTATGGGCACATCTAACATGCTTTGTACTTCTGTTGTATGAATGTGCCTTAGATGTGTATACAGGTATTTTATTTCTTTCTTTATGGCTTACCCATCTCCCAGTGGTTGGATATGAAAGTTATCAGGTCTCAGCATGTTCATGCTCAATCAGAACGAAGTATATACATCTATATCAGAGGGTATTAGAAAGGAAAGGACAATACCTGTCCTATGAGACCAAAAGTATGAATGGCTGCCTGTCAAATTCCCTAGAAATGGTGGAACAACAAGGCAGGGAGGCTTTTTTTCCAGTACATCTAGGATGAAAAAAAGACAATCTGACTTTTTGAAAAATGTAGTAGCTGAACAACAGACTGGCACAGTTCAGTCTACATTCAAAAACTGAAGGAAATGTTTCTATTGGTGAACTAGAGCAGAAAATGAATATGGAGACCAAAAGCTTGTCTAGACCCAGTTGCAGAAAAGAGGAGATTCTTCCAAAAACAAACTCTTGGTGTGAAAAGGTTGGAGGTAAGAAACTGAGGAAGAGTAAAGCTGCGTACACACTTCCAATTTTTATCGTTCAAAATGAACGACGAACGAACGATCGATTGGGCAAAAATCGTTTGTAAAAAAAGTAACCAACGACGCCGACGAACGAGGAAAGTCGTTGGAAATGAACGACCGGACCGGCGGCTCGGATTGGACGACGATCGTTGACCATCGTTCGTGTGTACGATCGTTCATTGATCGTCCATGGTCTGAGCATGCGTGATGAACGAACGTTCCTGTGGTGCACGTAACTTCCTGTATCGTTCAAACGATCGCATCTATTGTGTGTACAATATCTACGAACGATCGTGTCGTTATCTGTATGTACAGGATCGGTGCTATACGATCGTTCGCAGATATCGTGCAGGATCGTTTGTCGTTCGTTTACCAACGATAATAATTGGAAGTGTGTACGTAGCTTAAGTGTGCAAAACTGCAAATCATAGCCCTGGGCTAACACATCTTCCACTACACAAACATAAATAAATAAGATTGTTCACAGAGGATAAGAAATGTTAGCCCCCACTCTAGAAAGTGGAAGACCCCTCAATGCAAGAAAGGCTTGCTGGAGGATTTGGAAGATTTTGTGTGCCAGACCTTGCAGGTGGATGACCTTGGAGGATCTTAAAAACAAAAGGGATATTTCATGACATTCGGATGGAGAGAAGACTTTGCCTAATGCTCTGTGGGTTTCTTCTCCTAAAGAAAGATGGATGTTATTGAAATCACCAGCATCCTTGATGAAGTTGTCAACAGCCTGTCCGAAAAGACACGATCCCTACAAAGCTATGTGGATCAAGAGTTTTTTGCAGAAAAGTACAGCACTTTAGCCAAGGTGCACTACACATATAAACAAATTTTTTTTAATAAAGAAAATGACCTCTCAGCAAGAATAGAGCACTAGTAAGAGCTTCCAATGGATTAATCAGCTGGGTCCTTAAAGACGGGTGTGCCATCTACCAAAATAGAGTGTGCCTTCTGGGTCCACAGTGGGAATAAACCACTTATAACCACTTAAAAAGGTTTACCAAATTTATAGAAAGTTAAGAAGTGTTTGGGGGTACACACAGTTTATTACATTTTTTCCAAAAAGAAATCATTGAGAAAGTGGTTGCAAAGTAAAAATGTTTGCAGCTTTAGGAGTTTTAAACAACTGATAGAAGCATTAGACCAGTCCTGTAGTTAGACAGTGATGTGAACTTCATCCGTTAGAACCAAAAACATTGTCTTTTAATCAGGGAGCAATAGTGGTAGAGGTGGGCAAATCAGAAATACAATTTGCTGGAGGGAGCAAATAATTCAAAAATGATGCAGTGGTATGGCAGTAAGGCAACCTTAAAATTTGCAACTGGGCAGGTGTGCGAAGTTTTGTCTTCCTGGCATGCCCAATCAGGATTTCCAAAGATCATAACAAGGCAGAGAAAAAGGAAGAAAATGGCTGCACCTGCAATGGGACGGGGACAGGTGAGTACAAAAAGTGTTTAGTCTGCTTTAAAAGTGTGTGGTAGGAGGCTAGTCTCTGCTCCTGAAACCCAGACAGCTGATAGCAGATAAGGGTGAGATAATAGGAAGTGACCAAAGTCACTATATGTAGACAGCAACAATGGACTGAAGATTGTCCTTGGCAAATAAAAGCAGCAGTGTGGAAATTCAACAATGTATGATAGAAATGAGTGCAGGACACACATGCATGACACTTTGCCCAATAGATGATGGCAACCCTGAGTCTTACAGCATTTAACCCCCCCGGAGGTAACTTTAGAGTCAATGCTAGTATTTCTTGGAATTGGAAAGTTCTCAGCAACTGACTTGCACCATGATGGAGTCTGGAAAGCACCTCACGCCAACCCAGTGCCCAAAAGTCACATCCAAGAAACGTCCAATTCAGGGGTCTCCTGATAGGAGAAGTTATCTGCAGCACCAATAGGGATTTTTAAAGTGGTTGCAATAGCAGTAAACTCTGGGGTATCATTGATACTTTCTCCAGTCAAAGGGCTGTTGTGTTCTAACGCCTATCCAAGTCTCTGACCATCTCCTGTATATGTTTGCAGTCTATGGTCATCTCTTGTACCAATAACATAGGGCTCTATTTATAAATTATTCCCCATTCAATTTCGTCAAAAAATTAGTTTTAATGCGGCAGAAACAGTCATTGTTTTAATAGAAGACCTGTAGAAAGATACAACCAACTTTCAGCAAATTTCAGAGGAAGTGACTGGGGAATAATTTATAGAGTCCATAAACTCTAACCATCTCCTGTATATGTCTGCACTCTCTGATCATCTCTGTTGTACCAATCTCATAGACTCTGACCATCTCCTGCTGCATGACTGCGGTTTTTAAAGAAAATACATTCCTGAATATGATGTGCAGCCATTTGGTAACATCAAGGGTTTCATTAAGACCCCCTATATTAGGTAAGCTACCCAGTGCTGCTTTTGAAGTACCAATGCATCTTTATCACTATGTCTCCATTAGGGAGAAATTCCTCACCTCTTGTTCTCCTGACAAACAAGAAATGAGAAAAAAAACTCCCCAAGTCTATATGGACAATAATAAACACCTAATAAAAGACCGAACCCCTCCCTTTTTTATCCACCAGAAAAAAAGTTTAGAACTACAGTTCTATTTTATTGTCCTAGCTAATACAGAACTAGCTATGGGGCACATAAACTTTGAAAGTTTGGATTCTCCACTTTTTTCTTGGTTTGGGACCCATGGACGGCTACATTTTTGACTCTCCAACAAAAGTCATCTGGACCTCTAATATATCACCTGGAATGTTTTCTTGAGTAGGTCCAGCTTGCATCTTGTACAACCATGTGTAAGAAATTATTATTAATGGTCAATATCGGGGATTATTTCAATAATAAAAATTCCTCCTATAAGTCCTAGGTGGTCTTTCGCAAAGGAGCACACACAGTCATAGGTGTGAAAACAGTTACATACTAACAATTGTTGTTGACTCTTTCTCAGGAAAAGGTCACATTTCTAGGCAAATGCAAGTAGGTACACAAAATCTGAATTTAGAAAAGTGTGAAATGTCCTCAAGAGCTGTTAGCCTCAGGTAGTTAATTAACCTCCTTGGCAGTCTAGTTATGTCAGTATGTCAAAAGTAGTACATTGTTTTGCGTGGATATTTGTTGTTTAATATTTTAGGTCTGTGATCTTAGTAATAACTCCTGGGTATGATAAAGTTTGAAACACAAATCATAAAGTATAATATAATAAATGATTATAAATAATAAAAATACAAAATAACAAATTTATTAATTTTATTAAAAAATTAAAAAAAAAAAAAATGTCTCCAAACAAGGGTGCAATAATAGATAAACTTTTGGATTTATTATTTGGATTTATTTTTTATACCTTTATCACTGTGATCAATGTTTTAAAAACGGATTACAATATAATCTGCTTTTAAATTAGCCGAGAATGTGATGCAGAAGCTGGGTTGGGATCGCTGGAGGACGCCGCTGGATCGTGGGGAGCAGGTAGGATTTTTTTATGCTACCCCGAGTGTGACTCGGGGTTACCGCTTTAGGTACATAAAATTCACCCATAGCCACACTCCGGAATACCGCCAGGAGGGCTAAGTACAATGATACTTACCTATATATTTCACTAAAGTCTCATTAGTCAAAGTATATCTTAACTTATAGATAAGTCTGGTTCTTTTCACTTAAAAATATATATATATATATTTCACCTACGGGCTTCTTTAGGGGACTTGTGGAGAGCGCTAAACTCTGTACATGGAACATAGAATATATATATATCAACCATGGACACATAATACTGCACTAGGAACTCTGTCATATTCTATATTGCTAAAGTATGAAGGACTGCTAACAATCATTTCTACGAATAAATAATACTTTACTACTGTAGGGTGACTCTGATAACAGATTATTATGGTTATGGACAATATTATCAAGCACACACCCCACTTTCAGTCATTCCCAGACAACAACAAACATAAAACAAAGATAAAATTGTGTGCTTTTTGGTCTGCGTAACACTATTTTGGAGACAGTCAAACCCACTGTCCATTGGACTGTTTTTTTGTAAGATTGTAAGCTCTTCAGGGCAGGGTCCTCTCCTCCTACTGTGTCACTGTCTGTATCTGTTATTTGAAACCCCTATTTAATGCAAAGCGCTGCATAAAATGTTGTCACTATATATTTTCTGTTTATTAATAAAATTAATAATAATTAACAAGATTATGCTTTTTGAAGACTTCACAGTCTTTTTGTATGACACAGAAGAGAAGTTCCACAACACTTGGTTTTACTGGAAACAATTCCAGGTTTTCTCAGAAAATAGAGATAACCTAGTTTTAGAAAGTGGTTAAAAAATCTAAGCATGTAGGGCCCCTAGCATCTTTTGGTTTTTGTAATCATTTGCTGATGATTTTGTTAAGCTGCATACACATGTGCATTAGGATACTTCCCTTGCATTAGGATCGTTAGTCGTCCACCGTCTGTGGATCCGCCAGGACGGTTGTTCCGACGATGGACTACTAGCGCTGTACACACGCCAGATTCTCGACCGCTATCAGCCCTGAGCCGATTACCGGGCGAGAACCGTTGGACGTGTGTACGTAGCTTAAGTTTTTTAGGTCCTATGGTTGAATAATTGAATATTTTCAGCCTGACTGCAATTACACAACTAGAGCCTACTCCTTAAAATGCACACACAAAAAAATAACATGTCTGCAGTCTCTGATCATCTCTTCTACCAATCTCATAGACTCTGACCATCTCCTAAACATGTCTGCAGTCTCAGGTCATCTCTGTACCAATCTCGTAGACTCTGATCATCTCCAGTAGATGTCTGCAGTCTGTGATCATCTCTTGTACCAATCTCATTGACTCTGACCACCTCCTAAACATATCTGCAGTCTCTGATCATCTCTGTACCAATCTCATAGACTCTGATCATCTGCTGTAGATGTCTGCAGTCTGTGATCATCTCTTGTACCAATCTCATAGACTCTGACCCTTTCCTGCATATGTCTGCAGTCTCTGATCATCCCCTGTACCAATCTAATAGACTCTGACCATCTCCTGTACATGTCTGCAGTCTCTGATCATCTCCTGTACCAATCTCATAGACTCTGACCATCTCCTGTACATGTCTGTAGTCTCTGATCATCTCTTCTACCAATCTCATAGACTCTGACCACCTCCTAAACATGTCTGCAGTCTCTGATCATCTCTGTACCAATCTCATAGACTCTAATCATCTCCTGTACGTGTCTGCAGTCTCAGATCATCTCCTGTACCAATCTCATAGACTCTTACAATCTCCTGTACTAATCTCATAGACTGATCATCTCCTGAATATGTCTGCAGTTCTGATCATCTCTTTCACCGATCTCATAGACTTTGACCATCTCCTGTACATGTCTGCAGTCTTTGATCATGTCCTGTGCCAATATCATAGACTTATCATCTCTTGTATATGTTTGCAGTCTCTGATTATCTTCATTACCAATGTCATAGACTCTGACCATCTCCTGTACATGTCTGCAGTCTTTGATCATGTCCTGTACCAATCTCATAGACTAATCATCTCTTGTATATGTTTGCAGTCTCTGATGATCTCCATTACCAATCCCATTGACTCTGATCATCTTCTGTACTTATCTTATAGACTTTGATCATCCCCAGTCTCTGATCATCTCATGTACCAATCTCATAGACTGATCATCTGTTGTATATGCCTGCAGTCTCTGATCATCTCTTGCACCAATCTCATAGACTCTGACCGTCTCCTGTACATGTCTGCAGTCTTTGATCATGTCCTGTACCAATCTCATTGACTGACCATCTCCTGTACATGTCTGCAGTCTCTGATCATCTCTTCTACCAATCTCATAGACCGTGATCATCTCCTGTACATGTCTGCAGTCTCTGATCATCTCTCCTGTACATGTCTGCAGTCTCTGATCATCTCTTCTACCAATCTCATAGACCGTGATCATCTCCTGTACATGTCTGCAGTCTCTGATCATCTCCAGTACTAATCTCATAGACTTTGATCATCTCCTGTACATTTCTGCAGTCCCTGATCATCTCTTGTATCAATCTCATAGACTCTGACCATCTCCCAAACATGTCTGCAGTCTGTGATCATCTCTGATCATCTCATAGACTGATCGTCTCCTGTACATGTCTGTAGTCTTTGATCTTGTCCTGTACCAATCTCATTGACTCTGATCATCTCCTGTATATGTCTGCAGTCTCTGATCATGACCTGTACCAATCTCATAGACTCTGATCATCTCCTGTACTAATCTCAAAGACTTTGATCATCTCATGTACATGTCTGCAGTCCCTGATAATCTCTTGTATCAATCTAATAGACTTTGACCATCTCCTGTACATGTCTGCAGTCTCTGATCATCTCCTGTACCAATCTCATAGACTCTGACCATCTCCTAAAAATCTCTGCAGTCTCAGATCATCTCTTGTACCAATCTCATAGACTTTGACCACCTCCTAAACCTGTCTGCAGTCTCTGATCATCTCTTGTACCAATCTCATAGACTGATCATCTCCTGTATATGTTTTCACTCTCTGATCATCACCTGTACCAATCTCATAGACTCTGATCATCTCCTGAACATGTCTAAAGTCTCTGATCATCTCTTTCACCGATCTCATAGACTTTGACCATCTCCTGTACATGTCTGCAGTCTCTGATCATCTCCTGTACTAATCTCATAGACTCTGACCATTTCCTGTACGTGTCTGCAGTCTCTGATCATCTCTTGTACCAATCTCGAAGACTCTGACTATCTCCTGTACATGTCTGCAGTCACTTATCATCTCTTCTACCAATCTCATAGACTCTGATCAACTTCTATACTAGACTGCAGTCTGTGATCATCTCCTGTACCAATCTCATAGACTAATCATCTCTTGTATATGTTTGCAGTCTCTGATCATCTCCTTTACCAATTGCATAGACTCTGACCATCTCCTGTACATGTCTGCAGTCTCTGATCATCTCTTGTATCAATCTCATAGACCCTGACCATTTCCTGTACATGTCTGTAGTCACTGATTATCTCCTGTACCAATCCTATAGACTCTGAGCATCCCCTGCACATGTCTGAAGTCTGTGATCATCTGTTGTACCAATCTAATAGACTCTCATCATCTCCTGTACTAATCTCATAAACTTTGATCATCTCCTGTACATGTCTACAGTCTCTCATTATCTCTTGTACCAATCTCATAGACTGATCATCTCCTGTATATGTTTGCAGTCTCTGATCATCTCTTGTACCAATCTCATAGACCCTGATCATCTCCTGTGCATGACTGCAGTCTCTGATCATCTGCTGTATCAATCTCATAGACTCTGACCATCTCCTGTACATGTCTGCAGTCTCTGATCATCTCTTGTACCAATCTTA